>NC_058108.1:1187500-1450000 GCF_914725855.1 Thunnus albacares | reverse complement strand
ATTCCAATAATAAATCAGCATCATAATTATACACAGAACGACTGCTGCATCACTTCATCTTATTTATTGGAAAAACAGGTGCTACAAGGTCAAAGGGGGCCTAGACCTGGGAATAGAGCAATCTTTATGAAGTTGAGCAACTTTACCAGGGAAGAGGAAAAAGTGTTTTAGAGCAAATAGATCAACAAGAGAAAGCAGCCAGATGTGCTGAAGCAGAAGAAAACATCAACTGGAGGGGGAAAACTTTGGGGAAAGGAGCCAAATGACATTTGACTCATATTAGGTCAACATATACAGTGATCCAGACAAAGCCATAATATACACCTGGAGACACTACGAGGTATTTAGGTTATCACCAGCAAACCACAACTGAGAGTAAAACGGTTGAAATAAATTCATTGTGCAGCAGAAAAAGAGGATAGAAAGATGAAGTTTGTGAGGGCAACTGGCAGTGGATTCAGGAAAAACAGTTTGTAATTCCTCAGGAGATAGTAAACTCAAGTGGGAGGTTAAAGCAGACCTGGTGTTGTGGTCAGAGTCGCAGCAGATTACGTTCTCTGAGCTCACAGTGCCATGGGAGGATGCAGCAGCTGTAGCTCATGAAAGAAAAATGCTCAGGCTGAGTTAGCAGCTGAGTTGGGCCAGCACGGCTACGAACCTGGGGAAGGAACAAGTGAGAATTCGCAGACAAATCAAGATTAGCGGTGTTTGGGGAGTTAGGTATCCATGGATGGAACCTGAAGCAAACATTGGAGGCCACAGGTGTATTCCGAGCCCTCGTTGAGCCGCTGCCATTTGAAGTGTTGCTCCTTTACTCTGAACAATGAGAGTAAATCATCAACTCACCCACTGGATTGTGATATTTAAACATTTTTCTGCCAAATGCATGGTGGTCAAGATTGAGTAATATTCAGCAAACCCCCCCCCCTCCCCCTGCCCCTTTGCTCTGAGAGTGCCGAGGTGAATTGAAGGACAGTTATTGAAACACAGTGTGTGTCAGATGAAGCGTGGAAGCTAGTGAGCGGTTGTGGACAGGCTTACGGAGTAACGGCGTCATGTAATTAGGATACAAAAAAACTGTATTTCATTAAAGTTACAGGACAGAAAGATGTATTCAGATTAGTAGGATTACAGTTTCTAAAATCGACATAAGCAGAGCAGGAACGAGGGCAAAATAACTCACTGATCCACACTGGTGTGAGTAGAGGATGATACCACGTGGCGCACAGTGGGCGCACGTTCACACACTTCATACACAGTGAACTTATGTTGGGAGAGTAGGCAGGGACGGTGGTTTCACACTGTGACAGTCCCAAAGACTCGTACAAGTCTGTTAAAAGAGAGCTTGATTATATGACCTCTACCCAGATGACTGTGTGCGTAACGTGTCCGGAGCTGACGGCGTGTCACTGGTCACTGACGCATCACACAGATAGAAGTGAATAAAACAACACGGGGAAGCCCATGATGATGCTGCTGCACATCCAGTATATCTGCCACTGCCTTCCCTCTGAGAAGAGCTGTGGAGGAGGACAAAGCTGTCATCGAGTGGGCGCGAATACCTGGCGGGGGGTCTTCCCCTGCTGCGACATACAGTAGGCTTGTGCCTGTATGATAGCTTTACACAGCCAGCGGGCCAAGCGCTGGTTCGTCAGAGGCTTTCCCTCAGAAAGTTCTCTGTAATGCACATCATGTGTTGTGCACTGTAGGTCTGTAGGCTGCTGCCTGAAGTTGCTTCACGAAAAGCAAATTTTTTTTAAACACACACTGAGCAGAGGAAACATTTTCTTTTCTAAGGTTACATTGTTCTGTTGTTTTACAGAATCCACTAAAGTAAAAGTCATCCTGTTGATATTTCTTTTCTCTTGTGCATATTTGGTGTTGAGGTGATCCAAAAGTAAAAGAAAGTAATCAAGTTACTTTAATATTTATATATGATACTTGGATTAGGTTACTGACAGGTAATTAGTAATTGCATCAGAATACATTTTTAAAGTAACTCTCCCAACCCTGGTTGTCGATGAGGAGGAAACTAAGTGCAGAAGCTACTCGGAGCACAGTTGAGCCTTTTTAGTGATTCTGTGGGGTTAAATAGTGACACATCGGTGAAGGGTGCCCCTTCTGATAACCCTAATAACACACCCACACTCACTCACTCACTCTGAAAGCTAGTTTCAAACATCACAACAAAAACACAGCGTACAGCTGACTGTCAAGTGTCTTCTGGCCTTACATGGATATCTCAGAACTATTGTGACATACATTCACTCAGATCCAGATCCAGAGCTGGTAGGACTGTAAACCTCTACTGTAAACTGAGCCTTCTGAGCAACTTTAAAACCACTCGTCAAATCCTTTTTTCATGTCTTGTTATCCTTTGTTCTCATTACTTCCCACACTTAAGACACACTATACAGTAATGCGTGAAAATGCACACACATCATGCACATACACTCGCATGCACTGCTTGATGAAATTCTCACATTGCACTATAATAATTTCCCTAGTGGACGACTCCATTTTTCTTTTCCCCTTGTGTGTGACAATGTTCATCACTTTTCCTTTTCTTAGTTACCCGATTATTTCTGGCCAGACTGTCTGATATTTTTGTTTAGTTTTATTTTGAGTTTGGTGACCTCTCTTGTCCCTGTATGTGTGTGTATGTGTGTGTGTGTGTGTGTGTGTGTGTTTTAGTTTGTCCTAGTGTACTTGGCCCTGCTTCTGTGCATGTCTGTCCATATATGGGTGTGTCTTACCCTTGGATGCGACTCAGTGTACAGTATGTGTGAGTGACTTTATGTTGTGTGTGTGTGTGTGTGTGTGTGTGTGTGTGTGTGTGTGTGTGTGTGTGTGCGTGTATGTGTGTGCGTGCCTGGCTCCCTGTGTACTGTATGATCTCGGGGTGTGTCCTGCTCACCCTGTCTGTATGGTCCGTCTGCAGCCTAATGGAGGTGGCCAGAGCAAAATGCCGGGCTCCTTCCTGCTGCCCCCGCCACCCCCGGTGGCGCGCCCTGTGCCCCTCCCCATGCCCGACTCTAAAAGCATCAGCACGCCCACTGACGGCGGACTCAGCTCACCCGCATCTCCGTGTAAGTCACCCCCCACTCCCACTCCCCTCCACAAACCCCCCAGTATTGCCCCAGTCTCCCCACAGACTTATCATATAGGCCAAACCGATTTCAGGCTCCCGTAGTTTGATTAGATCTTAGCTCATTTGTCCTCTTTTTCCAAGAAATACTGCTTCGGTTGTGTTAGGTTAGGACAGATGTAGCCGTCATAGAAGTCTCAGGATTTATGTGCTGTTCAGAAACAAAGGGGGCTTTCTGTGTAATCTTGTATAAACACTGAATAAGCACTGGATTTGGGACTTCTACAATGGCTACTGCTGTAGTTTTTCATAGTTTGGCCATTAGCTGACCATACGCTTCCAGTAAGGTTGCAGTCTGCTCAGGCAAACACTCAGCAGCCCCAGAGCTTGACTCTTATGGACTGTACTGTAATGTACTGTACCGCACTAGAAAGATCCAATTCTATCGAGGCAGAAGCCACGCCTTTGCCAAACCAGAGACCCTCTTTCCAGCTCTTCTGTATCTCTTGCTCTTACTTGCTCTGAAGTTCAGTCTCCTTTTCTCTCCTCATGTCTTTGCAAACCTCCTCAGCCTCTTCCTCCCCCACCCCCCCCCCCACCCCCCCCCCCCACCCCACACTTTCTCTTTGCTCCAAAACTTTTTATTCTCTCTTTTTTCTCTCACTCTCTGGTGTTGGATTTCCTGCTAGCACCACAAGAGGCAGTGTAGTTTCTCTCCCTTCTTTTTGATGTGTTTTGTAGTTTTGGGGGGGGAGCAGAGCAGAGCAGGGCCCTGTGCACGTTGCCTCTGTAGCCGCAAGCCTTTGATCAACGCAGACTTTGCATGTCTGTCTGTGACAGCGGCAATACAATCTACCCCCTTCTCTCATTTTTTTTTTTTTTTTTTTTTTTGCTTTCTTCTTTTCTTTATTTGATATATTCTCATATCCTCCTTTCTTTGTTTCTTTTTTTCCTTTATTTCTCTCTTTTTTCTTTTTAAGGGAACAAAATTAGGGCAGTTGGCGTGGACTCCAAAAAAACATCATGCCCCACTTTACCCACCCAATCCCCTCGTCACTTTCACACAAATCTCACAACAATTAAAAATTGAGAACAACAAAAAACATGGAAACCACAGTGTAACAAGAACTACCCAGTCTCTCTAAACATGAATGATAAAATCTAATCAAACCTGTCTTAATTAGCGCTGTACTGTACTGGGGGAGCGGGAGAGAGGAGTGTTATCAGGGAGCTGGTGAGGCTTTTGGTTGGTTCCACCCAGACAGGTGCAGTGCGAGAGTCGGGCCACGGGAGAGGCACACCAAGAAGGGGGCACTGGACGGAGCAACCGGGGCACCTTCTCCTCCTTTTGTTTTGACTTTTTCTCCTCTTCCTGTCCTATCAACCTTTCCTCCCCTCCCCCCCCTTCCAACTCTCTCAGATTAACGTGTCACTTTATTATTTATTTATATGAGTATTTATATAAATAAATATCGTACTTTTCGTACTTTTTTTTTTTTTCTCATTCCGGTGGCTGTTATCACTGTTTTTGTTTTTTTTCTACTCCCTCTAATTTTGTCTCTGATTCTCAAGTAATTACAGTCATAAAAAAAACACACATATGGCACACTCACTCTCACTCATGCATCAGTTTCCAGCCCTGTCACTGTCACCCCCCACACATCCCCATCCCCTCAACCTCACTCAAGTCATGCACAGCAAAAGTTCTACTCAGCCGCCATGTTGGAGTCCAGTGAGCACAACTGCCCTAAATTTGATCCTGTGGCATCACTGAATGGTGTCACTTTGTAGGCAAGATGCTCCTCTTAACCTACTAAACGTGAACGGAGCTTTGGTTACCACTGGTGATGAATACACTTCCTCCACCGGTCACCCTGTTATTATGTCTACAGTGAGTCCTCAGTGGTTTTTTTATGATTAGGGTGGCTTATTACTGAGGCCAGGGGCTGCTGAGGAGCGTCAGTGACTAACAGCGCAGCCATATTTGGGGGAAATAGCTTCCTCATGTTAGCACTATTAATTGCAGACTGTACATCCCCTTGTTAACCACAGATTACATGGATAAGTGAATGAAAATAACGATTAACCTGCCCACAACATGAACAAATCATCCATGTGACTAATAGGGCATCAGTATCCCTGACCCTTACTGTCTTCAAAATAATTCATTTGACAGTGATATGTAGTCCTGTAGTGAGTTAATCTTACAGTAAAATATACAGATAATGATGATGAGAGCATCAAACTCTACTATGAGCTCGGTGTGTATGTGTGTGTGTAAAAGCATGTACACACTTGTCTCTCTCTGTTTATAGCATACTCCACGCCAGGCTCCACAGCTCCCAACCGGTTTGTCGGCATCGGAACACGGGACAACTTTCTGAATATCCCCCAGCAGACTCAGGTACCCCCGCCAGCCTCCCTCATTTAATTAACATCCACCCATCCACGTCTCCCTCCTCCTCCTCTGTTTTTATGTCTTCTTTTTACTTTTACCCTCATCGCTGCAAGCGTGACTCTGCACAGTGCTGCACATAAATGTTATTTGTAAAGTGCAGCTCTACTGTAGGCATCTCCGGGTTTAAAGGGACAAGCATGTCATTCAGAGCGAAGGCCGTGATACAGAGGCAATACTCAGACGACGGCTCTGCATCGGCAGCGTTGTACAATCAGCGGTTCAGCCGATGGCGCCGGTGTTGATCAACGTTATGAATATTTTGCTTCTCCGAAAGTTGAGATGACATCTGTTGTCATCCTATAACCAGTACCTGCATCATTTTTGCTAAATCGGGACCTTAATATTTTTGACAAAATACTCCCAAATTAGGCTCAACTTTTTAGCTGTTTCTGGAGCTTTCGACCGTATCACACAGTCATCATCAGCAGATGGCGTTTGCTCCGTTTTCATGGATGATCTGAAGTGGATCTCATGGAAGCTCACTACAGTAGCTGTTTGAAAAGGAGACGTCAGTGAATCCATCTCCATGAAAACTGAGAAGACGTCATCTGATGAGGAAGACTTTGTGATATGGTTGAAAGCTGTGGAAAAAGCTAGTAAGTGGACCTTTCAGTTGTTGAGAACCTTTATGCTATGTTTGAATGCAGTTTACCATTTTAAAGCTTTTTATGCTCAAAATGTTTAAATGTAGTTGTTGTTTGAATTGACATGTACTTGTCCAACACAAAGCCGTCTGAACTCCTTGCAGGAGAATATTATAACTATAATGAACCAGAGCTGCACATATTTGTACAGACTTAATCATTTGTTTGCAAACTTGCCCACCTACTCTGATTCAAAGTGTTGCCCATGTATCAAGGCCGTAAGTTTCAGTATTGGTTTACACTTTCTGTACCACAGTAGTTTCCCCACAGTGAATGTAAGCAGTGCCAGTGAGTTTCAGCTCCAGCAGTGTTGATTTATCTCTGCTCGGCCCAACAGTGTGTATTAGTGCAGCGTGTGAGGCCAGTAGTGCACTACATTGTGGTTTCAGCTTTGGCTGCGTTCTGCCACTGGGCTGCAGTGTCTTGGGCCTCCTCCATCACCAACACAACTTTTCTCATTAGGGGCTAACCGCACCTGCCTGCAGCCAACTCGGCTCTCCTGTCCTCCCCACACATGGAAACAATCTGCATTCCTCTTCGGCACAGCTCTGCTCTGCTGCTCCGCCCCCCCCCCCTCCTCCCCCCCCGCCCCCCCTCTCCTCTCCTCATGCATCAGCAGCCCACCCTCTCTCTCTCCTTCTCGCCCTCTCTCCTCCTGCTGCTCCCTCTAGTATTTTCAAGCTCCCCACCTGCACCACTCTCCCACAGATGTAGCCCTGGCACTGAGGGGACATCCAAACACCGTCCAAATGTGTGCGAGCGTGTATTGCACACGCACACATACACTTCAACCCTGTGCCAAAACTCTTGCCCCTCATTTTCCCTCCTAACAACAGGGTTTTTACAACAGCTTACATCTGTTCAGAGCGCTTATTATCTCCTGCTATTGCTTATCAAACATTATTGAAAAATGTCCACTTTGAGCATTTCTGTCGGATTTACAGCACACACAGCGAGAACCTGGGCACTGGTATCAACTGCTCCCAGTTAGCTGAGCCTAGTAGGTCAGTAACAGCCCCAGCCAGAGTGAGTAACAGAGGTCTCTGCCTATCCTGCTGTTCTCTGGCATATGGAGAGGTTCAGACGATGGCCCTGCCAGCCCGCCTTGCCGCCTGCTAGCCAACTAGCCAAGACAGAGGGAGAGAGTCTTCCCACTGCTGTCAGGGCAAGACGCAGAGAAAAGCTGGTCTGAGGAGCTCTCTGGTGGTGAGACCTCAGCTATGCAGGAAGAGAGAGACGGAGATAGGGGAGTGAGTATGAAAAAAGAAAGAGGGACCGAGAGAAAAGGGAGGGAAAAAAGAGAGAGGGAGTTAGTTGAAGCTCGCTGCACTCCACAGTCACGTCCCGGCTGTCTGGTTGCCCGCAGCAACCAGACATGATGTCATAGGCAGTTGAACTTGGACGAAGGGGGGTTAGAGAGAGAGGGGGGGGGGGCACTTTCCACTGCCAAGGATTACATTGGGAGAGCCAGAGTAAGAGAGTGAGAGAGAGAGAGAGAGAGAGAGAGAGAGAGGAGAAAAGAGAAGGGGGTTAAGGGAAGTCGGAGCCAGGAGGAGGAGTTATCTACAAGCACCAAAGAATCATGGGTAGGAAGGAGGGAGGTGGTGGAGGATAGCAGGGATGGGGGTGGAGGGGGGGGTGGGGGGGGGTAAAACTTTCTCTGGGTTTGCCCGAATGGGGGACAACAGAGAGTTTGCTGTTAAAGGTGGGGTAATTCGCTGCACTCCCCGGGCCGAGGCCTATGGAATGTCAGCAGCAGCCAGAACGGCTCAGCCTGTGCCAAAGCCTCCTCTCTGCCCTCTTATCAAAGTGAGAAACCGGATCCGTGGAGTAGCTGCCCTCAATAGCTTTACAGTGTAGCTTGAGACCACTCAGGCTCACAGAGAAGAGACATATTAGGAGGATCGCCTTACATGTAAACTAGTAGCGCATGACAGAGCAGTTACAGGCCCGCTCATTGGAAAGCCATTCACGAGGACACACAAAAAAAAACTACTGCACTGATGCTATTTGTAGCTCTAAAATAACACAAGTGTTTTTAATGAGCAAAGAGCTCGAGTCAGCCCTCTTTAAAACAGCAAGTGGTGAAGATGAGGTGGTAACTTTTTCGGCACTGTGTGGGACAGCTGAGCTCAGCAAGTACTGACAGTGAAGGAGAAAAGGAGTCATAGATGGCCACCTAGTGGTTGCAGAACTAACTATACAAGTGGCTCCCAACGTTTTTTCTCTGTGATCTCGTAAAACAAAGCAGTGTCTATTTGCGACCTCTCATTAATGCCAGGCACGCTGTATGCCTTCTGGTTGACCACCGACTCATTTTTGTCTTAATTATATTTTTAGAGACTTGAAGAGGTTTTAATAGTCCAATAATTCACCAGAAAAAAAGGCAAAATAATCATCTTTTTGTGTATCAAAATTGTGATTCCTGTTTATCTTGTGACTCCTTGTTGGGGAGTTTAAACCAACTGTACTGTGCAAGATGCTGTTCTGTGTTCATACTCTGTTATATGTCCTCCCACCTCTACCTCCTTTATATCACGTGTGTTTCTCTTGATGCTGATGTCGTTTAAAGACTAATTTTTTTTTTTTTTCTCTTTTCTCCTCCACAGTCCTGGTTCCTCTGACAAGGCCTCTATGAATCAACAGCTAAAATTGTGTCATGAAAATTGGAAATTTGAAAAACAAACACATCACCGTTGATTAAGAACAGACTGCTGACACTAAAAGGTTTCTCTCTCGCCAACACTATTCAAAGTACTACTACAGAACCCAGAAAAGAGCCCGCCCCGCCCCGATTCAACACAATTTGAACAGGAATGTTCATCGCCCTATTGCAGGAGGCTTCAATGAGATTGAGTGGACAGACTCAGAATGCAAGGAGGAGAAAGATGAGGAACTGTCTCACACACACACACACACCATGAAATGTCAGAAAGGAAACACAATATGGCAACCTGACAAATGACCAATTATACATTTGTTGTTTTTTTTTTATTATAATTATTTTTTCATTTTGTTGTCTCCACCATGAAACTCCATGCATTGGCTGGGAGATCCAAAAAAAAAAAACAAAAAAAAAAAAAAGTAGTAGTAAATGGTGAAATCAGATGTGCAAGTTGAAAAGATTGCCACCCAAATTGCACGCCTCCATATCTGTGTATTTCTCAAAGCACCTTTCCTCCAGGTGCCACCCGCCTCCCACCACACCACCACCACCACCACCACCACCACCCCTCCTCCTCCTCCCTCCACCTGGAGCTCAGTGCTGCCCAGGGTCCAGACCAGAACCACAGCCACATGCCTGTGTGTCGCCACACTCTGCCGCTTCATTCGCTCAGCCCTGAGCCTCTTTCATTTCTGATTGGCCAATCATGGTGACACCATCCGATGGTGTGACATATATGCACTAAGTGGCTGGTCTTTGTTTACCTGTCGAAGTATCAGGGCGCCCTGCTGTGGGAGAAGTGATAGCCATGAGGCGAGTGCGAGCGAGTGAACACACGACAGACAGTCATAACACTAACTCTACATGTGCTCTTTCGTCCCCTCACCTATGCACTATTAATTCTTAATAAGGGATGAACAGTATTGCACATCGATGGTCAGATGAGCGATTAGAGAAGTGAGTCGAGGCTGGCTGCCACTACAGAGATGCGGCTGTGCTAACAATCAAGTCTAAACCCTGACACACACAGCACACACACACACACACACACGCACGCACACACACAAACACACACACACACACATGCATGCTTGCATACAGTACATACAGACCATCCTCTCCAGAATAGTCTGTCACACAACCACTCATAATATCATTTTGTTATTATTCATAGACATGGGATTTAATTTACAGTAATGCACACACAGCATTAGCTTCATATTATTAGCTTTCATTTTGTTTGTAGGTGTTTTCTTGTGATTTCTCTTCTTTTTTTTTTCTTTTTTTTTTTCTTTTTTTTGCCAGATTTGGTTTTGGTTTTGTCTCACTTGGATTGTTTTAACCTTCTCTTGCATGTCATAACATTTTTTTTCTTTAGTTTGCAGTAATACGTTTAGTATCATACTCGGATTTCAGCGAAACAGTAACAGCAGTTTCTCAAATCTCTCATGTATGGACAGCACAGTTAACAACAGCTCATCACACACATCCCTTGCATTGCTTCACCTTGTATCCCTTAGTCCAGTCACAGGAAAACCCAGAGGAATACACACACAAACACACACACACACACACACACACACACACTTATAAATAGCACACTAACACCACCAACAACCTGACATAAAATAATAAAGGGAAGCCTTTATATTTGGTTCTCCAAACTGCCTTTGTTAATGGTTTTTCATTCACTTAAGATTTGTCTTTTTAATTTGAGATATTTTTTCTATGTAAATGTTCACATTAAAATTGCTATTTGGTATTATTTTCATCATGACACAATCCAACAAAAGCCGACCTCACAAAATAACTGGACTGCCTAGCTGTTGGTTCTATTTTGCAGGGATAGTAAACAGGGCTGAGACCCCGTTCTCAGCCTCTCTAGTAACATTAGCTCTATGTACTAAAACCATATATCAAGACTATAACAATATATCAAAGTGCCTCTGTATTCCCTTCATGCAATTAGTAATAAACTTGACTTCAGGTTCTCTTCCCACATATAAGCTAAAGCTACAGGGAATGGTAGCATTGGTACATGTGGAAACCATTGGCCTAGGACAGATCTTTATAGAGGACTGCAAACCTTTTTTTTTTTTTTTGTAAAGACAGAGAGAGAGAGATCTTATACATATATATTTATGATATATGCTCCTTTTTAACTTTTACTACATGAGCTGGTTGGCAGTCTAGTTATTTTCTGAACTCTCACCCCCACCCCCCCCCCACCCCCCCACCACCCCACCCCACAACCTGTTTCAGTAACATCACCTTACTGTTACCAGTACGAATCAAACGACACACGTCATCGCCATCTGCAGCGCAGCATTCTAATACCTAGATGAACATGTCAAAAATCGACAGTAGGTTTGAAGAAAAAAAGTGTTTGTTTTTTGATGGAAAGTATTATTATTGAAAAATATGTGTCGATTGAGCCACGTGCAATGCATTGGGTAGATCATTGTGTTTGTCTGTTAGAGATTTTTAAGAAAGCTAAGAGAAAAGAGAAAAAAAAATGTATTTGTTTCAAGTCCATAAGCTCCGGGACTCTAAACTAGAGGGCCATGAAAAATCCTAGTCTTTGTAAGTCGGGGGTATTTGTTTTTATTTCCTTTGTCTCTTTTTTAATGTTTTATGTGTAATCATTTGTTTATAAAAATGTGGGAGGGCTGAAGGAAAAAAAAAATTCTACACAACTTCAAAAAAAAAAAAATCTCTATTATCAGATGAAACCTGGTGCTTTAACACTATAAAGTACATTCAGAACTATTATAAATGAATGGTAAATGAACAAAAGTAACAGACCATTTAGGAAACAGCATTATTCCTCTCTATTTGTATTCTTCTTCTATTTGTATTGAGTGGGGGGAGAGGTTCCTATTCCTTAAGGTTGTGACACAAAAGGCATTTTGGTTCAACCTTTAGAAAAAAAACAAAAAAAACAAACCTAGACTGTCAAGCCTAAGAAACGCTGTTCAGATGACTTTACCCATGCACTGCCTGAAACTCACCAGCAAAAAGAAACCCAGAGAAGAACCCCCCCAACTCAGTTCCTTTTTATCACATACACATTGGCATAAACACATGACAAGTTCCTCCCTGTACGCCGGGAGATGCTTCACATCCAGAAATCAGTTATTCCCATCATCATCCTGATATGTTTCTGAATGGATTGCTGGATGGAGCTCAGCAGGTTGTGTTGAGACAGTTGAAGTAGGAAGAGTATTAAAAGTCGACCCTCTGTCTCCTGCACACAAACAACAGTAAAAGGGGCTAAAAGTAGCTTAGAATTAGGCCCAAATACGAGGTCTGAACCATTTATGAAACAGGCAGCAAGGTGAGCCTCTCCCCTGTTCCACCCCCCCCTCCTCTGTAAATGACTCTTATAGTGCTTGTGCTGTAGTGTATAGTTTCCCAGCAGTTAAAGGTTGTCCCTTAAAAGTGCCTTTTGTTCACAGACTCCATTTTGTAATCCAGATCGCCCCCCTTTTTTTTTTCGAAATGGCCGGAGGTAGCATGTCGCCCCTGAGTGCCGCGAGGAGGCAAAATGTTGTTGCCGCTCAGCGCTCAGAGAAAACTTCTTCCTCTGCCTTCGAAATGAATCCCCTCCATTGTACCTCCCCTATATCCTCTCTTCCTTTTCAAAGCCGTATATATATATACAGTATATATATACATATATATATGTGTATATATATAGTACAAAAGGAAACTGGTGTGAATTAGTTCTTTACTTTTTATTGATAAATGATGACAAAAAAAAAAAATTTTTTTTGAAAAGGCAAAAAAACTTGTTCTCGTTCAGCTCTTGCTTTTTTCTTGCCCTCTTGTCTCCACTGTCTGTTTTCTCTTAGACACTGGAGTAGTCTGTAACTGTGTGTCTGTCACTCTCTGTCTCTCCCTCTCTCTCTCTCTCTCTCTATCTCTCTATCTATCTCTCTCTCTCTCTCTCTCCCTCTCTCCCTCCCGCCCTCTCCGCTGTTGGGAGGGTGAAAAAAAATATTGCCGAAAAACTTTTGTCTGAGCAGAATGCAGTTAGCTCACATGTTATTCTTGTCTGTATGCTTCACATTGTATTACCATACCCATCTTCTTCAGCTTCTCCATTCAACAGCTAATGTAAGTGAACAAATTACGCTGACGGGCTTTTGGGGGTGTCCTTGGGTGGGTTAGGAAAGGATGACAGGGGTTCAAGGGGTTCGGGTTGAAGATGTAAACGGAGATGATTTTTTTGGGATCTCAAGAGATGAATGAACTGCTTTGGGATGTTGGAAAGGGGCTGCTTTGATTAGGATAAGAGTTTGCTCTTTTGTTTTAGCTATTTATTTTTGGCTTTGTTTTATTTCTCCCCCTTTTTTTTTTTTTTTTGTTTCCTTATCATTTGGATTTCTTTTAATATTTGCTATCAGGGTATGCTGTCGTTGAGGCTCTCTTTGAGGATGCCTTGGACTGTAAATGAAAGCTACAAGCACCTTATAACCGGACTTGTCCTGCATGAGGCTGAAAAGGGGGGGGTTGCATTTCCAGGACATATCCTACATTCATTCAAATCAATCTTTAAAATCAACTTTAAACTGAAGTATTATTGTTAACGGTGGGCTTCACACAGTGAAACCCTCAGCAGTATTAGCCACTTGCAACACACCAACCGGATAGATAAAAGGCCAGCATGAACCTGATCCCTCAGATTTCGAGGATTCAGGGAAGTCCCTCCATTTTTCTCCTCTGACCACCTCATGCTGGACTGCTCCGTGTCTTTGTTCTGTTGTTTATTTTGTTCTTTATCTTCTTAAGCGTGTATGGTTATTGGTGTAATAGGCAGCACCCTAGGCCCCCTGACTCCCAGCTCTTCTATGCCTCTGTCTACGCCCTCAGTGCAGCACCACTTCTTTGTGAGAACACCCCCAGAGCTCTAGGTGAAATGCATGTGTTAATTACAGTTTCTTTTCCATAAGAAGAAAAACACAGTTTGAGAAGAGCAGCACCTGATTGAATAAAAAGGATGTTCTTGACTGTACCATCCTGCTGTGCCATGTCCTTCTTTCTATTAACTGGTGTCTCAGTATGAATGATGTCCTACAATGATAACCATGATAGAACTGGTTTCATATGTGATTTAAGAAAATGTCAATATAATGTGCAGTACAACAGTGAACTGTTAAAGAATTTTGATAGACTCTTAAGTTTTTCTGAGACATTATTTTTAGCTTTTGGAACAATGACACTGTACAGTCAGGAGATTTACACATGTTTTGTTGCTCCAGCACATTCAATTTGAAGTAAAGTAATGGACACTACATTAAAGTGCCAAGTCTCCGCTTTAATTTGAGTAAGCTTACATTATTATTATTATTATCATTATTGGGAGATATAGCACTTTTAACACAACAATTAATTGGACACTTGGCTGCTAAATATTTTTTGGGCAGCATTGGGTCATTTCCACATTACTTCATGCACTAAAGAACTCACACGTGGCTCTGAGTTGATTGAGAGTTTCCACTTATATTGAGGTTTAGTTGAGGAGTGAAGAGGTAACCGTGCTGAAGTCAGGCTGAAGGAAAAAAGCAACCATCCATCAGGGATATCAAAGTTAGTGTGTTTGCCAAGATCAACAGTTGGATACATTCTTAAAAAAGCAGGTGCACATGTGGGAGACAAGGAAAAGGCCCTTATGACTGCACAGCAAGTCCAGAATGTTCTCCAGCATGTTTCCCTGTCAGTGATCAAGAAAAGACTTAATGAACATAACCTCTGAGGATTCACCACATGATGCAAACCACTGGTAATCCACGAAAACAGAGAGACAGATTGCAGTTCACAACATACAAAAAGAAATAAAGTCCTGAAACAAAGTTCTGCAGACTGATAAACTAAAATCAACCTCAATGATGGAAAGAGGAAAGTGTTGAGAAACAGGAACATCTTATGATCCTCTGTGATGGCTGGGACACACTGACAACCATCTTAAACATACGGCCAAATGTTCGACCAGCCAAGTCAATCACCTGGCCTCAATCCGATTGATCTGCATTTGATTGATCCACTTGCTTAAGACCAGACTAAAGGCAGAGAGATTGAAGGTGGCTGCAGTGAAGACCTGGGACAGCATCATCTGCTGATGTCTACGGGTCGAAGACTTCAGTCATGGACTTTTCCACAAAATATTAAATATGAAGAATTTGTTTGACTTCATGTGTGTATCTGTCCAATTACTTTTGAACCCCTAAACTTTGGTCACTATGTGTTAAAAGGATTATATCTCCCACACAGTTCTTTCTATATTGATGTAAACCTACTTGGCATTTTAATGTACATTGTTCATGTTTTTTATGATGATGCAGAGTTACCAAAATCAGAAATGTTAAAATCCAACACATTGTGGCTCTAACACGTTAAAAACAAGTGTTTTGTTAACTTTTAATGATGTTTTCTTTGACGCAGTGAAGCAAAGAACTACTGTGTGTTCAAAGCAAGCTTGAGTTTAATTTTAATGAAAATGTGAATTTAAATAAACACAATGAAATTATATCATTTAAAAAATTCCAAGCAAAAAATGTTAGTACACATGCACTTTAGACACTAACTTAGAGCACATAACTAAAGGAATACTCCAGCGATGAAGGATTGCACTTCTATAAAGTTGGGGGGCTCAGAGGAGCCAGATCCTTTTAGAGTTTGGGTAAAATGACAGGGAACAAAATATCCTGACTTCTAAAGTCAATAAAGTTCTTGAAGGAAAAACAATATCTGTTAAGTCTGTTAGGTCAGTTATGGGCTAAACTCCAAAAACTACAATTCCCTTAATTGGTAAATGTCTTTCAAAGTCGACACCACCAGTCTGTCATGCAGATCAAAGACATTTGTGTTTCTCCTAACCCGAAATGACATCAGAGACTACATCATCTGGGTTGTTTTTTTTTACATTATAAAATGTTTCACAGGCAGGAAGTAGTCCTCGCGATAAGTTAACTTAACCTTTATATGCAAAAACCACTGACTGTATAAAAAGATGGACGACGTGTCTCCATTTCCTGTCGCTATGCAAAAGTGAAGCCAAAACATCTCCTGTCCGGGAGCTTCCATCTTGTCATTTAGAGACAGAGTCTGTGCGGTGGAGAATGAAAGAAAGCATCTTTGGCAAAAATTAATTTGAGGTGTACTTTGATTTTTTAGTTTGACTCATCTGCTAACATGGAGGAGGCAGGATTTATGACCTATACTGCAGCCAGCCACCAGGGGGCGATCGATATGTTTCAGCTTCATGTCCATATTTATATACAGTCTCCCTTTAAGTGATTCATAGATGCAACAAATACTAAAATTTATATCCTCAATCTGTATAGTTTATAATATATAATTTTAGGTTATTTACAATAATCTTATGTAAGATTTTTATAGCTATGGCACTCAAATAAATATTTTTAAGCTCAGTCTGGCTCAAACTTTCTCAAAGGCACCTTAAAGTATGTAGCTTGAGCAAGTATGAAATATATATGGGATATGGCTGGAGTTTGTATGACAAAAATTAGCGAAGCGATATATTATCAATGATGACGATGATGACTGAAGCTGGAATAACATATTCAAACAATGTTGGCCTGAACACAAGGCCATGTCCTCTCTCTGTCCCGGTGCTTCAGGCCAAATGGTGCTCCCCACCCTGGTTCATCTGAAAGGCTACTTGCACCTCGGCCTCGGCAGGAAGCTGGAAAGTGCTGGCCTGTTTTTAATGGAAACAGAAAGAAGATTAATAGCATGGTTGGCCATTATGCCAGACAAAAAAAAACATAAATGTTTCTAAATTTAAAGTGAAAATGAAAATCTGTTGAAAAGGTGACGTACCTGCAGGCCGTTAAGCGCCTGTGGTGCAGGGTCAGTTTCCTGGATCGGACGGTCTTTGTCGTCACAGTCAGAAAGATTGTCTTCTTCTCCTTGTGACAGTGAAGACTGGGGTCCGTTTTGCACAGAGTGCGGTGACGGAGCAACTGCAGCCTGCATGTTGGGAGATTTTACAGGTTAATCCTTTCAGAGTTCCACAATAATACTACTCCAGATTGTGGAGGAGACACTTACCTGTGCTTCAGGGTCTGGTGAGGGACTTGTCTCTTGGATCGGGGTTCTGTCGTTAAAGAAATACGGCACTGCCGCATGTTTAGGGCACGGTGGAGGGGTTATTTTTTTAGACTGGACCCCAGTGGTGGTCGGTGGTGGTGGTGGTGGTGGTGGTGGTGGAGCTGTAGCCTGGATGTATGAGGACTGACATTTTAGAGAGCCAACCCACGTCCTACATAAGATAGCCTCTGTTTGATAATACATGTTCTGATTGGCCTGTCTGTAAAGCTAAAACATGATACTGGGACACATGTAAGAGTATATGTCAAGATACCGTCCTAAGTTACAGATTTTTTTCCCATCTTTTACATTAGAGTCACATTAGGAAGGAATCTCTTCATAGCCAGTATGGACAGGAGACAGAGACCAACATCTGTTTCAATGTACATATAAGCATGTTAATATTGTTCAGAGGATAGAGATACACTCACCAAGCACTTTATTAAGAACACCTTGTCAGAAAGGTGATCATTCTGATGATTTCAGGGCAAAATATTAAGAACACTTCAATTTAATGCACTTCAGTAACTCCAGTGCACCATCACCCACTACAACCTCAATAATAAACATAAAGAATCATCACCACCATCATCATCGCAGCTCTGAATGAAGTGTTACTTATTTACTTCCTTATTTATTGACTGACAAGTTGTGGCATCATCCCTGCGGACGTGCTGTTATGTAAAAGGTAATAATGTTTGATAACTCTATTGGATTTGAGCATTTATGACCCCTGAGTAATAAATGACGTCACCATACAAAGCTATTAATTACAGATAAATTAAGTCAATTAAACACTTCAACAACACTGTAACATAATAAATCTAATGTCAGCCATGTGTTACCACTCCCTCTTCTTACCATCTCAGTCCTTCAGATCTTTCTGCAGTGCTGCGCGTGCTGCTCGGGAAGTGAGCAAAAGTAACGGGTCGTAAAAAGACGTAACACTGATATAACACCGACAGTGTCTATAAACAGAATGAATATATTTCCTAGCTGCTACATAACATCATGTAGCATGACATGTACTCATAGTAGATGCTCCCTCCCACCCGGAACAACAACAATATGACTTCAGAATAACCGCCACCACTTTATGCTACTTCTAAACTTTTACGTTTAGGATTCCCCCAATTCATTCTGTCGGAAGCATCTCAACAAAACTTCCTGATGACGATTTCCGGTCTGTATCTTTTGTAAACACGAAAAGCCTTTTTTTATTTTTACCCTTCTCCACCCGCATTCCGCAATGACCCGCCCTACTCTGCCTCTGATTGGCTAGTACTCGTTACCTCCGTTGGTCAGATTGGTTAGGTTGAGGCAGGAGGAGTGAGATGATTGGGTTAGCGGAAGAATATTTTGGTCAGAGCCAATCAGAGACAGAGTAGGGCGGGTCTTCACGGAATGCGGACAGGAAAAAAAATAACGCACACGAGAAGCAAACATTCAACCAGACACCTAAAAAAAAACGTCGTTGTTACGGTTAAAATCCGTGTCACTAACTGTTTTACCGGACACCGTATAGCATAGCATCCGGACGTTTATTCCGTCAAGTGCGCGACGTCGCTTCTCCCGTCGTTTCTTACGGAATGACAACAAACTAACTGCTAACTAAAAGCTAACGTCAAGACGAACATCTCAGACGGTGGCTAGTTAGTTTAGCTCCACCTGACGCTTGATAAGTGTCTGTCAACCCTCAGAAAGACGTCGACAGTCTCATGGTGGCCTCAGTTCAATGGGGAACTGTCTGTTTTCTCAAGGTGCGGATGATCTGTCGCTGCTGAATGAGTCCGAGGGGGGCAGTTTGCCCGGAGAGCCTCCGCCGCCCTACCAGGTAAGCAGCCCCGGGACTGAAGCAGTGCTCTGGGGGGTTAAAGAGCAAATAATGCAGCCTTGTCACCTCCGTAAATTCAACAGGCCATAAAAGCTAGTAATCAAAAGGAAAATGTTCTAAAAGGTAAATTCTATAAGGCTTAAAACAGTGATAACATTAGTTGGGGGAAAACCTGGCTTTACCTTTATAAATATCCTGTCTCTAATACATCTTAACACATGTGTGTATCCTGTCAATTCATTTATTGCAAAACGGACATTGCAGATCTTTGTGGTTTTTGTAATCACCAGAGAGAATGTATTCCTCATTTTTTTCGTCACTGTAATATGCTGCAGACTTTTTGGCAAGAACTCGCTCCCCATATGTTCAGCTTCAGCGATGAGCCTTATACTTTACTGTATATGATGTTATTATATTTTTCCCAACACAAGAACGGTTCCTTTAAACACACTGTCATTTTTTTATGTTTCGATGGCTACATTTTGTAGCCACAAGCGCAAATCCTCTCCTGGTTTGCTGCCTTCGCTTGTCCTGCGGTTTTTAAGCCACATCAAGAACCACAAAAGTGCGTCACTACACACTCAGAACTCACTAATGTAAACATGTCATCTGTATTTTTTTATTTTTATTTATTTATTCATTGTCTTCAGCTCTCTTATTTATTTTGGGTTGTTTTTTTTTTGTTTCTTTGTATATATAGATATATGATTCTACTCCTGTGCCTTTTATTTTGTTCTGTTGCTGCATTCATGTGCTTCTTGGATGGTCCCAGTTCCTGAATTGGGAAGTCGTTCTTCGACTTCGGTGTGTTTGTGAGCTTTTAAGTTGTAATGTGGAAACAACAAGGACACTTCAAAGACGATGGTAAATGGTAAATGGACTGCATTGATATAACTACTCAAAGCGCTTTACAATACACGTCAACATTCACACACACATTCATACAGTGATGGCAGAGGTTGCCATGCAAGGAGCCAACCTGCTCATCAGGATCTAATCTAATGCACATTTACACACACACACACACACACACACACACACACACACACACACACACACACACATACTGCTGGCGCAGCCTTCTGGAGCAATTTGGGTTTCAGTATCTTGCCCAAGGACACTTCCACATGCGGACTGGAGGAGCCGGGAATCGAACTGCCAATCTTCCGATTATTGAACGACCCGCTCTGCCTCCTGATCCTCACATGTTTGTATTTTGTCCCGTACTTGTTGCTGCACCAGTACATTCCCTAAAACCACTAAAATATTGCTTTACCTGACTTGTTATCAGGGTTAATGCTAAAAAATAACTTCCAAACTAATCTAGGTCACTTCATCAACAACAACTAACAGTTACAACCTAATATTACAAATTACATGTGAGCAAAAAAAAATATATGCAATACATGAATTAAAAGATTCTTGCCATCAACCAAACATTTACTTTTGTCAGCAATGGTTCTGCGTAGATGACATCAGCTGTTGGGAAGTCATGTTGTTCCAGTCGTGACCTCATTTTTCTGATTATTCCAACATCACTTGAATGCCACATATATCCTTTATGGATTTGTTTGATTGTTTGTTTTGTGTGATGGATTTCCTGTATTTGTGTATTATTTGTGTGTGCTATGTATCTCAAATTTTGACTAATAAAGTTGAAAAAAATAAAATAAAAGTTACTAATCAGTGACCTGTCAGCTACGTTTCAGTATCGACCTGCCAGTTGCAGACATGTAATAAGAATTTCAGTTTAATTTGGAAGTTCTCAGTAGCACAGCTACACTCGTGAGTAGATCTGGGCAACAGCAGAAGCTTTTTTAATCAGACCTGTCGTCTCTATAATGCAACTTACAGAATTTAAACTTGTTCTGGGTGAAGAAAATATAAATGGTAAATGACTTATGGTAGAAAAGCTGGTAGAGCCACAGTCACACATTAAGAAAACTATCAAACTGTACATTATAGAAGCTATATCTTAAAATGGAAACTTAAAGAACAGGTTCATATGAACACCAGAAGACGTTTTCCTCGCTGTAATCGCTTCAAATCCGCTTCCAATGTAAGTGATAGGGACAAAATCCACAGTGTGTCATTTTGCGTACAAATACATTTAAAAGTGTATCTGAAGCTTGTATGAGGCTTCAGCAGTCTGAGTTAGTCATATCAAGTGGATATCTGCCACATTTACAGTCTTTTTAGCATCAAATTCCCTCTTTGTGTTTCCCTGTTGAGCTGCGGTGGAAGTATAGTAACAAAAAGAGCAACTTTGGCACTAAAAAGACTGTAACGTTGAAAGATATCTACTTGATTTGACTCATTTGGACGCTGAAGCTTCATATTAGGTTCAGATAAACTTTGAAATACATTTTTGCACAGAAGGAGGACTGTGGATTTTGGCCCCCATCACTTCCATCTTCTAATAGCTTGTATGAACAGGAAGAGTGATTATTTCTGTCCAGCTCAACCAACAGTCCAACAGCCAAAGACATTCAGTTTACTGTCATAGAGACTAAAACAACAGAAAATATTCACATTTATTAAAAAATGACGCAAAACAATTAATCAATGATTAAAATAGTTGGCAACTCATTGATTGATCGACTAATCCTTGCAGCTCTAATATTTTATTGTTCTGTAGATCACACAGGTTGTCTTGTGTTCCTTCTTCTGCAGGAGCGCTCCCACCCAGTGCAGGTGTACCATCCCACCCCGAGCGAGAGTCGTCTGGCTAACCAGCTGACGGAGGAGGAGCAGGTCCGCATCGCTCAGCGCATCGGTCTCATCCATCACCTGCCCAGAGGCATCTTTGACCCGGGTTCTGACCCGTCTGACAAGAAAGTTAAAGAGTGAGTCTTAAATAGTGGCAAAACTCTTGTATCTGTTCTGTTTCTTTCTTTCTTTCTTTCTTCTTTCTTTATTAATCCGCCACTTCAACCCTATATTTGACCCCCTAAAAATGTTCAAAAAAGTGCCAAAATGTGCTCTACAGCACCACCTATGTCACTAAAATGGCTGCCACGGCCCGTGTGAATGTCGTAGAGAGATCGAACCAAAACTCAATTATTCGTCTCATCAAGACCTGCAAATCATACGCTGACACCCCTGACCTAAATCCAACAGGAAGTCCACAATTCACCCATGAAAGTATGACGTTGTGCTAATTTTGAACCTTGAATAAACGCTATCTCCTCCTGGAGCGTTAATGGTATCAGCTTCAAACTTTAATACATGACTTATCACACTGTGCTGAACAAAACTGTGTTTTATACAACAAGAATGTTTACAGCAGTAGACGTCACATGTAGATCAGATGAACGGCTCGAAATCGTTGTACACATGAAACTAAATGTTAAATCAGCAGCCTGCTGGATGTCCATGTGTTTAAAAATCAGTAAAAATGTTGATCTAATGTTAAAATAAAGTTATTTTCTTGTTTGAATTTGAATAAGAAAGAGGAAGACTTACTGTTTCTCTCCTCCAGGTGTGTGATCTGCATGATGGATTTTGAGTACGGCGATCCCATCCGGTTCTTGCCCTGTCTTCACACCTACCATGTCGACTGCATCGACCCCTGGCTGATGCGCTCCTTCACCTGCCCCTCCTGCATGGAACCAGTTGACGCGGCGCTGCTGTCCACTTACGAAACCAACTGAGCAGCCCCCCCCCCCCCCCCCCCGGTCGGCTGCTCCCGCCTAAAAGTTACTGCACCTTTTTAGCCGAAACTGTCCTAGCTTTTCAAACACGTAGCCAAGGTAATGTGGCATTATGCAGATGTTTGGAGCATGTTCAAGGACACAGAAAGATGTTGAAAACTGTACCCTACAGTACATTTGTTAGGTCCAATGTGTACCGATTTGGGCTTTTGAAACTCTTTGCCTTTTACAGTACGACAATGTGCCAAATTAAGCGAGATGAAGAATACGGAAAGCTGTACAAGTAGCAAAATATTACTCCAAAGTCATTTCATGTCTGTATGACCAACATTCTACTTTAATTTGGTATTTTTATGGTAGTTAGATGCATGTCATCGATGTCATTCACCTCCCCTTTCAAGATGTAACGTGCAATATGTAATGTCAACGGAGAGAACGCAGGGAAATAGTCTCGGTCCAGCGGACGTCGTTGTTTGTCAGAAAGTGAAAACATGACGTGAAGTTATTGTCTTATTCAAATGAACTCATGGCCTTCAATGCCTTCCTTCATGTCGACTGAGATGCAATCATCAATCAATCAATCATCAATCAATCAGAAATACAACCTGAGTCTTTTCTGAGTAAAGACATGAGGTCACATGACCATTTATGATTCATTTCAGCTTTTGAAGATATTTGAAGATTGAACGTTTTGTTGTCTGTACTGTAGTTTTTCCTTCAAAGCTGCTTTTTTCAAATGTGGATCTGTTTTTTGCCTTTCTACAGTACGGATGCTCTCCTTCGCTTTGCCTCTGTTTTGTTTCAAATCAAATAGTCATCAGTGTGTGTGTGTGTGTGTGTGTGTGTGTGTGTGTGTGTGTGTGTGTGTGTGTGTTCATTGTTTACTGTCAGTGACATTTACAAAGACAAGATTCGCTGTGCAATCCCCCTAAAAGCACCTTGGGAGACCCCTCATCCGGCACTCAGTAGCTAATAGATTTTGTAGAGGATTGTGTGTTTTTATGTGTGTGTGCACGTGTGTGTGTTTGGAGAGGATTGTGGGTGGAGGTTGGCTTGTTAACGTTGTGAATTGACTCTCTGTCTGTAGTTTGAAGCTGTTGGATTTAGTTTAGTGTTGATGGCCTTCTTACAGCATGTGATGCCGAGTCTGATAAAACAAAATGCTTTCAGCTTTCAGGTATTAGACGTGTCCTATCTGATACTGACTGAGTAATGTATAGCACAAACAAGTCAAATGGTGAAAGGTGCTACAGCAGTTTATTGGAATGTATCTTGAATGTAAAGCATTAATTCAGCTTTTAAAGATCCAATCAGCACAAATAAGAAGAGAGGACATTTCTGATTTACTCAGGCTGCTGTGCCTTTTAAGGTCGAGGTAAGCCAATTCCTGTGAAGTACAATCATTTCTGACATCACTTCTTCTTCTTTTGTTTCTTTTAGTTGTCCTCTAGAGGGAGACAGATACCAGCACTGTACTGATATGTGTCAATATGAAACAGGCCTAAGATGAAGCCAGATGTTTGTTTGTTTGTTTCATTTTTTTTTTGTTTTTTTTTTCTGGCAAATGTCATTTAATGTTTTAATTTATATTGTGTGCAGCCTGTGCACAGATTTTAGGAAAACCATGAAACCACAATAAAAGTGGATGATAAATTTTACACTAGTGTGATGTGTTGTGTTTCTGTGATGTGAAAAAAAAACACACTTTCCTTTGAGTAGTCAAAGGTAATTTATAAGAAAGCTGGAATACATGAAGTGTGACAGGATGGGATCACACAACAGCTGGAGTCCTGTTTATAAAAGCTTTTATACTTCTAGGTCACTGTTCCACTTCTTCTACTTATTAACAAAAAATCAATAGAAACAAACAGGTTGACTGTGTTATTAATAGATCATGAACTTTGGTTTTGTTTATTTAATCTGTCGAGCCCCAAATCAAGGTTCTCAAACGTGAGGATTTGCTTCTCTTCTGTTTTTTATTTTTGTAAACGGGGTTTTTGAATCGGTGCTCAAAGCAAGTTGTGATGAACGTTTATCACTGTTTTTTGACATTTATGAATTAAGCAATAAACCAAAAGATAATCAAGTATTTAAGTGTGAAAATGATTCTAGAAAATACATATAAATGAAGGGCACAGTATAATTAGTTGCAGCTCTAGTTTCAACAGGTTTTTGTCTGATGAAGAGGAGTTGATCATTCTTCATGTTGTAGATGTGTTTAATAATTGTTTTATCTTATGAACTCTTTCCCAGTATTTCAGCAATCATTATAAGACCAAGGGCCAAACGAACAGCAGGCACAAGGTCCGCTGCCAAAACATTAGCAGAAATGTCAACCAGCTGGACCCTGATCATCAGCAGCTTATCACCCATTAACAGGAAAATGGCATGAATGAACGGTGCCAAAAAACAAAATTACAAGACCATCTTTAAACAAAATATTTTATTCAAGATTTACATATTTACAGTATTAGAACTAATATTGCACATTTTATGGCACACTGTATAACAGTGTTACAGAGAACATTTGAATTTAAGTAGTACAATTGAAAAGTTCTGACTTGAATGCACATTATAAATGTGGTTCTCAGTTAAATTGCAAAACATTACACAGCATTTTGTCATCTTTAGACAGTTAAAATCTTACAGAATTATAACTAGGTACAGGTATTTAATAGTCTCACATCACAAGATTAGAGATCTTAAAATCTTTACAACAGCAGACCAATACATAGTACTTCTGATGTGTGTTCTCCCTAAAAAATATAGATCCCCATACTGACAGTAGCCAGGGCCACAAAGAGTCCCAGGACCATCCTGAGCATTGTAGACGAGTTGCTCTGGAGTGTTGCTGATTTGGAGAGTGATGAAGAATTCTGCAGATGATTTTCAGTGACATTCAGCATCTTCTGTAAATCATCAAAGACCTGCAAAACAAGAGACACATCATCTATCAGCTGCTTATGGCTTGGTTTAATGTTGTAAATGAATCTCACCATCCATCATTGCTCCTTACCTGGATGTTTAACTCAAAGGCTCTGACGGCCTCCTCCAGCATGGCGTTCCTCTGCTCCTCCGTCAGCTCCACACCGTTCATCCGGCTTCGATAGAGCTGTTTAAACAGGTTGGGGCTGGAGACACCGGGGAAGGCGAAAAATGACAGGCCCTCATTGCTCTTCAGGCCCATGGACTTCTGGGCAATGCGACCCAGGACCTGCCCTCCAGACAGGTCACCCAGGTACCGGGTGTAAGCATGAGCGATCAGAAGTTCAGGACTTTCTTTGCCAATCTGAAAAAAAAAAATCAAGAGCGTTAATTCAGAATCACCTAATAGGAAAAAAATGGATACATGTGTATGTAAAACAGGATGTAAAACAGAGTGAAACCTACCTGTCGGAGTCTGTGGCAGTATCTTTTGGTGGCTGTAGGGACAGCGATCTTATCTCTCCAGTCCTTGCCATAGAAGTACTCCAGGTCTTTCTCAATGGATTCCAGCCTGGCCAGTTCAGCTGGGAAGTAAATGGGTGCAACACCAGGATGGTTGGAGTTCCTGTCCATCTCCTCTTCCAAAGCCTCGTAGATCTTATACAGCGAACTCAGGAGGAGCTGTGGAGGAGGAAGAGGAGGAGAGTTAGTGTCAGTAGATGACAATAGCTGCTGTAGCCACAATCCTATCATACAGAAATGTCTGAGAGGATATAAAAAGCTGAATATTTGTGCTGTGTATGTTACCTTGTATTGTGGCAGGGTGACTTGTCCCCTCTGGAAGCTCAGCATCAATTCAGTGTTTTCTGCCCTGACATGACTGTCTTTAGTCACCTTTTTGATTTGCTCTGACAAATCCCTGCAAGAGAAAAAAATATTACAGATCAATTTGAATTATATTGACCATCAGCACTTTCTGACCTGCTCTTTCTTGACTGTGGTCACATGCAAGGTCAACGAAATTAACAGATAAGATTGAAGATTAAGTGTACCACCTTGGCTCCAAAGTACAGTTATGTTATGTGAATACATAATGGTAATTACATCACCAACAGATGCTTATCTAATTTAGGCAGCGTGCAGCTAATAAAACTTTACAAGCACAAGCAGAAAATGAGTACATACTGCACTGGAGAGCAATGTTTGGATGCTGCAGAACGAATTCTGATATGATCAACTACATTTAGTAAGACATTCAAGAAAAGAACAGCCCAATATGCATAAGAATCTTCCAATTCAAACACTTCTCCTTACGTATTCAAGAACAACGTTGTGGACGCATATTGCCGTGTCAAGTGGTGGATCGAGCAAAGAAGAAGGATTTGTGGATAATAATAAATCACAGCAGCTCATACTTACTTGTCAGTCAACTGTTCAGCTGCTGTCTGAGTCTTCTTGCTTGTCTCCATTGTAGACCTGCAATTAGTAAAGATGTCAGAAATGTGCTTTTACAGGACATACATGATCCATCTTTCAGCAATTCAAGAGGTATAAAAGTATGAAAACAACATAAATATTCTGTTTTACTCACCAGTTAGTTAGAAGTTTAAGACTGGTAGTTTGGTCTGTGTTCCCAGTGATTCTCAGTTTACTCTCTGGATATCCAGTACAGTGCTTTGTGTGGCTACAATTCTCTCCGTCTTTTATATGCTCCTCTGTCTCCTCCCTCCTGGCGGCTGAATGAAAACAGGAACTCTGTGTCACAAACCTCAGCTAAACATGATACGGCAACTTCAGCAAAAAATAGTAGGGAGGGACTTAGAGTTAACATGATGCAGCAACTTTGAGAAAAGTTTGGAAGTGCTGAGGGAGGGACTACGGGCCTTAGCATGAGTAAGGAAGTTTAGTAATGCCTTGGAAAAACAGCAGGAGGAGGAGGGCCAACTGAGAGCTTAACATGACACTGCAGCTTTGGAATTCCGCTGTTGAGCCAGATCAGAGGAGGAGCAAACTCTTAGCATGATGGAGTATATTTTCGAAACCGGAGAGGGTGGAAGTGTTGAAACAGTGACTCATGGAGAGGAACAATCACATGAGTTACTCAGGAAAATACACCCACTTCTCAGTTCATGAGAAACACGAACAAGTTTAACCACGTTGAGCTATAAGTACCCAAGAAGTCGAGCAGATACAGGCAGTGGAGGCTTCTATGTGCACACAAATATGCTGCTTTCTAAATTCTTGTACATATTTGTTTTTCTTTATCCGGAGCTGAAAAATGTGAGGCAGTATATGATTTAAATGATTCTTCTATTCATTCTTTCACACCAATCTCAGAAAACCACTTCTTTGTGATCTCCCTTTGTGCATAAGTGCCTTTTCATGTTGAAACAGGAAACAGTCTTCCCTAACCTGCTGGTGCAAAATTTGAAAAAACATAATTGTCTAAAATAAACAGAAGAATAAAGTGTCTAAGGGTGTCATGTTGCACAGATTGTAAAGTCTTTTGAGGCAAATTTGTGATTTTTGGGTTATGCTACATAGAAATAAAATAAATTTACATGAGTTGACAAGACTATAAAATATAATTACTTGAGGATTTACACCAACTGGAACAAGGGGCCTGGCTATAAACAGATGAAAAAAAAATTACTCTCAGTAATTAAAGGACCAATGTGTAGGATTTAGTAGCATCCAGCGGTGAGATTGAAAAGAAATGTATCCACTAATTTACAGACGTCTCTTTCACTATGTAAGTCTGTGGGAAAAGGTCTTTTTAGGCCAGTGTGCATCACGTGACGTTGTAATTACACGGTTTGGCCGCTATGTCTAATTTTCTTCAAAGCCTGGCCTCTTCCTGTATGTTTCCTGTATGTTTCCTTTATACATCCATGGGTGCAACATGGTGGGCTCCGGGGAAGAGGACCCGCTCCCTATGTAGATATAAAGGGCTCATTTTAAAGGTAACAAAAACACAACCATTCTTATTTTTAGTTAAATATACACTCATTAAAACATACTTATGAATATTATATTCCAGTTCTGCCAAATTGGTCCCCCTAGATGCCACTTCTACACGCTACTTTAAAGGTCCTCTTAAGATGACAAACATTTTTAAATGCCAGTTTTAATTTACTGAATATAAATCAGTTCGGCTTATAACCAGATAAATGTAACAAAAGTAAAACAGTAAACTAGAGTTCATTGGTATGATTAAGATCATTTTGTGTGAGACATGTTGTTGCTCTTACACATCCATGATGTTGCCCTGCAGACCTGACATGTCTCTGCTCAGCCAGCAGCAGCCAGACATCATAATTGGTCATCTATTAAATTGGCGTCTACCGTGACTCAGCGGAAAGAAAGCCGGTGGGAGGGAGGGAGAAACCGAGTAAGTGCTAAACGTGAATCAGCAGTTTTTTCCTCCACACGGTTCAGCTCCGTTACCGACATGAAGTCGAGGCAAGTTCACACGTAGTTGGCTGCAGGTGAAGAAAATGTGGCAGGAAAATGGATTATTAGTCGACGTTATCAGATGTTAGCTCGTAGCTCAGTCAACAAAAACCTGATATTAAACTTTTCCGTAAGTTAACTGTTAGTCTTCAGCCGGTTTTTCAACGTTTACATGTTAAAACGTTTATCGTTGTCAACGACAGACTTTGAACTTGAAATACTCTTCCAGCACAGCTTGTCCTCCGTTTATCATTTGTTTTAGATAAAAAAAAAATATGTTGACTCAAACAATTAGAAAAGCTCATTTCCAGGGTGGAGCAGACAGCTACAGATTTATTGTGTAACTTCAGTATATTTTCAAGGGTGACAGCTGACTCATGCTTGTAACCCTAAACCGCTTGTTTTTGTTTGTTTGGTCCACTCTATTTTGATTTATTTATATTTATCTTATTTATTTTTTTCAGGGCGCCATATTTACAGCAAACATGCCAAACTCATAAAACTCAAAACCTTTTTATATTAGCAGGATACATTTAGTTAACCCTCCTTCTTGATCTGACATAAATCTGTACAACATAAATTTAAATAGACTTTCCTTACAGTCACACCTGGAACTCACACTCATACTGAATGTTGCAGCTGTTCAGGGGTTTTCAAAGTGGGGTTTGGGGACCCCCAAGGGTCCTTTAGGGGAATCATTTACTTTCACTATAAATCCATCCATAAGTAACACAATGACAATGTATGACCGTTTTGGGGTTTCATGCACTTTCTGTAAGAAAACATATCAAAAGCAAAAATCTTATCAGATGGGGGACCCTCAGACAAAATCTTATCAGATGGGGGTCCGTGGTCTAATTTGTGTCAGTTTAGAGGTTTGAGATTCATTGGTCTGAATCTCTCCCTCTCATTCCTGGCTGTGTAGATGAAGCAGGTCTAGTGATTGCACGCTGCCAGAGAGAGAAGAAAAGGTCTCACAAACACTTTCTTATGGATGCTGAGGAACCAGAGTCGGATGTTGAGGAGGAGGATGGTGACATGAGGCCTCACAAGGTGGATTTTGGGCCTGCAGTTTTCAAATTACAGTCTCTTGCCATTATGTTAATTCACTCGCATCGATATTGAAGTGGTATGTTGTTGCAGTGCTGAGGCAGAGGTGCAGACATCTGAACTCTGAACTCTTCTGCTTTGTGCAGAACAGTTGTGCAGTGCAGCTGTTTTCCAGTTTATGGCTTTGATTGTAAATTAAACAGACTCTGCAGTTTTGTACACAGTGTTCCATTCAAGCTCTCTATAAAACTTAGTGAAACAGACATTGTTTTGTAATGTATTAAATAAATACAGTAGGTATATGATCAATTGGATATTAAAAGTAGGTGTTTTCCTACGCAGCTCCACAGTTATCGTGACGTGTGTATATACATCTTGTGTGTATCATGCTTTGCAAAATTGATAGTTTTTTTTTTTATAGTTGTGCTTATTATTTACCTTTTTCAGGAACCAAATATGACACCTACTAAGGAAAGACAACACCCTGGTAAGGTGCTTTTAAGGTATCAGATGTGGAGATTGCTGAATTCATAGGACCAGAGTGTAATCTAAAGGTGCAGAAAAGGGATAATCCTCAACTGTTAGATATGAATACATGACACTTTACAGGTAATAGTGGAGCTGAGCCTCAATTTGGTGCAGTAGAGTCCTTCTTCCCTGCCGTCCATCCAGTCTGTGTGTCACAAGATGGACCAGGAGAGAGAGGAGGAGGAGGAGGAGAAGAAGAGGTGAGAGAACAGATGAGATGTAAGAACATAAATAAATGTCACCGTGGTTTTGTCTGTCTTGGTTTTAAGATTGTAAGAACAGCAGTTCAGATGTGTTCGCAAAACTGAAGAACTTTAAAGCAGATGTTGCTTGAAGAAGAAATCAATAGAGATCCTGAGCTTGTAAGACATCAACTCTAACATCAAGAAAATCCAAGACTTGTTGCATTCATGTTGTACACTAGATGGCAGCATTGATCAAGTAATTTATTATCCAATAGGTGATTCAAAGTTTATATACTTTCACTTCTCCACATTACCACGTTCTACCTTTCTCTCCTCCCCAGGCAAGTCCGAGCTCCATGTCAGAGTACTGGGTACATCAAAATGACCAGCACAGCGTTGCAGACTGTCCGGTTAGCACACAAGTAACCCACAGACCTTGTCCCTTCATACCTGCTCCTAGTTCAGAGACAGCCATCGCTACTACGATGAGCTCCACACTTAGTCCCATGACTGACGTTCCCGTTAGTTCTATGTGCAGCCCCGTCGGTTCAGCTGGGGATACCCTCAGATCCGCATCCAGGGATCCTGGCTGCTCTGACCGGGATCCTGTTAGTGCTGCAGCTCATCTACACCTCCTGGGGGAATCCTTGTCCCTGATTGGGCACCATCTTCAGGAGACAAATGTGCGTATATTCAGTGTAGTGTCAAACAGAATAATCTCACTGTCAGAATATGGTAAAACACTGGGACTAGATTTCTTCTAGATATTCTGGGATACTTTCTTTGATGTTGTGATAATATTTGATAAATAACATAACCCCACTTAGTGTTGCTTCATGAACCCATATTGCATGTTCTTTTGAACTGATGGACAGACAGGAGCACATTGCACAGTGACTAATTAAATGACTGTGTATTTGTGAACAAATACATCAACCAGAGATTAGTGAATACAGGTCTCTGTACCACACATCCTGTAGTACTCACACTCTGTAGAGATGCCCATGGATTTTGGGGAACAAAGATACAGTACGATGGCGATAAAATCGTACATGTTATGTATATTGAGGCACTCAAGATGTGATAAACAAAAGAAATCTGACTCGATGTCCCGTTTGGAGTTTCTGACCTCTAGTAGCATTAAGGAGCAGGTGAGTAGGTCACTATCTGTCACCAGGGGGCGGTAATGCACCAAGAAAAACATGCAATGGCAGGGAAGAAGAAAGACATGCACATAAACAATGCAGGTTGTAAAATACTTTAAAAGTCGTCTTTGCAAAAGTTTTATTAGGAAGAAAATACATTCAACACTTTTGTCAGACCTCAAGGATACACACAATGTGTTTTTGTGATTATTGCTCAATGTAAATATAACATTGTCCCTTTAATCTGATTAGTTACGACTCCCAAAAGGTACCTGTTGCTTTTATTTATGGGCAGTACAAATAAAGGACAAAATCCAATTACATACGTTAAAAGTGATTTTTAATTAGTTTTAAGATGATTAAATTGGTTTGTTGGCCAAAGTTCAACTTGTTGCAGTTCTAAAATGAAAACACTTGACTGTTTAACCTCCTCTAGCGTTGACACAAACCTGTGTCTACTTGTATATGTGCATGTTCAGCCACATCGACCCATGCTAAACAATAATCAGTTTAAATACAAAAACACTCAGTTTCTGCTGCATCCTTCAGACCACAGACCGACTTCTGACTGTTAGAAAACATGCATTAATCTCACAGGCCTCTGTGTGTGTGTGTGTGTCTGCAGAAGTCGGTGTGTGTGTCCAGTAGCTTGTCTCTGCTCTTGGACTCTCTGCTGTGTGCGCTGGCTCCGCTAATCTGTCTCACCTCACAGATACCAGAGCTGAGGAGCTGCACACAACACACACTGGTGAGTGACAGTCAGTAGATCATGCATCACGTCATGTTCACTGTGCTTATATGCACATCATGCATGCACACGTACAAATTATTATAACACAAATACATTTTTTATCATCCTTAATTTTTTTAAAGGCTGCTACTCTGGAAAACATTTCCTATGTGATGCCGGGGTTTTGAGTGATGAAGACTCCTCTGGCTGTATACGGCTCATTCTAATATATTGAAAGACACTTTAGGTTAGTTTACACCTGGAAAAGAATTACACTCAAACAATATTGGTTTACACTATGAACATTATTTTTGTGTTAATAACAGATATGTAAGTTTACTTATATTGGTTGTCCAAATAAAAGGTGTGTTTGAACACTGAATTTTTCGTGTTGTATGATGTGGAAGTGGCGCTGTGGGGAGATGGTTCCCTTTTTCTGGATCATATTGAAGTTGATCAAGCCTCCTATAAATGTGGTGTCTGGGCCTCATGAATAAACATGCTCTTAGGTTCATACTTAAGTGTAATGTTAATTTCATAACACTCTGGCTGTGAATATTTCATCACCCAAGCCCTCTTCATTTTTAATAAGTACAGATTTGTGCCCACTTAGTATAAAGTGTAAATGTGCACCAGGACACACTTGATGTGTGAATCTCCAGTGACATAAGATTTGAAGACAGCAGCGACACAGAAGGAACTAATTAATTTCCCGTCTAAATGCGCAGCTATGTTGTCATATTTTGGCTAATTTCATTCCTCGTTCAATGAATTGTGAAGAAGCACAAAGTTTGAGCTCGAACTGTGAGGATGAAGCTGCCGTACTGCAATATATAACCATTCAACTGATCTAATGAGCTAAATATATGCTCGGAGATAAAGTCATTTCCATGTGGTTTTGTAATTAACTAATTGTCTATAGGTTAGTACTTAAGTCATTTCTAATTAAATATATTATTATCTGTCTCTGATTGCTCTAATAATCAGTAAATCCAACATCCAGCTGTGATTTGATTAGATGATCTAAAAGTTAGAGGCCTGAAGAATTGAAGCTTGAGGTTTCAAGAGTTTCATAAAATATGTAGAATGAAACTGCAAAGAACTATTTTATGAATGTCCATCTGACTGACGTTCAACAGAAGCAGAGTGAGATTCCTCTTTAGTTTATTCTGACTCAGCTTTGTATATTGTCATGTCTGTCTGTTTTTACATTTTTGTCCTCTTCAACAGATCAAAATATTTACAGGAATAAGCAACTATGAACCCTGAAGAAGAGCTTATCTGACAGTTATGGATGAGTTTTGACATTTTTTAGGGGTGTGGTAGATAAAACTATGGTAGAATGATTCACATCTGCCTCAGGATACACCCCTCCACCCCATCTTGGAATGTTTTGCAGCTGACAGACAAAGAAACCTGTTGCGCACGAAAAAAACTATACTTATGAGTGTGTTCATATGTGCATGTGTTCTGAATTGGGAGTGGTGAGACAGGTACCTCCCTCACCTGCGTAGACAGCTTTAAGTACCCATCCGTGAGCCGACAGGTACTGAAGTTGTCTGGATGAGCGATATATTTCAGAGCCAACATATCATAACAGAGCAGTCAGAGAAGAGCGTACATGAACACAGCTTCAAAGACTTCAGACAGGTAAGAATGTTTCCTATTGTTTGAATAATGATAGCAGGTCTATGTAGGAGTTATCTCAGTAATAAAGAAGAAGCCAACTGTAGCAGCAAATTGTCGATTATTAACTGATCATACAAAGTTTTTATTACTATTTGGTAGCAGGGAATTAACCCATCTATTATGTGCACCGTAGTGTGTTTATACCAGCTAGCTGTGTGTAGGTCTGAGCAAATGGCCGTTAGTGTTATGTCAGCTTTAAATAAATGCACAACTAGTGTCTGTCATCTAATTATACTCTTTACTTTAAGTATTAGTTTAATGCCATGTTTGAGTTTCACTTTATAGCTATTGTATTCAGACTTGACTTCGCTGTTTGTCTGCTGTGATTCTGAACTTTCAACGGCTTATTTTTGTTTGCATTTGTAGGTGGTTATGTGCATGTTTGCATATCAGTCCACATATAATAGTCCTGGTAGAATGTAGTTGGACAGGATAGGCAAGGTGTGGTGTATCATGCACTCAGAGAATAAAGAGGGACGTGGTGAGTAAGGAAGAAAAGTTCCAGAGAAATGAAAGCTGCTGTGAGTGAGTGAGAGTGCTGCCATTAACAATTATCATAGTTCTTGTTGACTCATGCACAACAAGTGAAAGAGGATGAAGTGAACATGCAGGAAACTAAATAAGAAGACATTGTACTTTTAACCACTAGACACAAACATTAAGGAGAGAGAAGGAAGGTGAGAAATCATACAATCACAGATGAAACAGATGAGACACATTTACACGTTTATTAAGTAGCTCATCCTCATATCAGATGTTACCTCAGAGGATTAAACTACCTCACCCAACCTGTCCACTTCCCTGTTTTTCCTGTTTTATTTGCATGTGGTTTCATCTTTTTGACAGAATCTGAAGAGAAACACACCTTTGCTTTCAGTTAGTTAACGTAGCTACTTACAAATAGCACCAGTGATCTGTGATACAGAATTACATCCAGCAGTCACATGTGACCCTTTTCTCTCTCTTTGCAGCTATGAATGAACACTTGAGAGGGAGCCACGATGGGTCCTTTCCCCCGGAGCTCAGACTTATCCTTGTGGGGAACATTGGATGTGGAAAGACATCATCAGGAGATACTATCCTGAGCCAGCTGAACCCTGCCTCTCCCGGTGACTCCAGGAGCTGCCAGCTGCGACAGGGCTTCTCCGAGGGCAGGAAGGTGACCCTGGTAGAGGCACCGAGATGGTACTGGAGTGGTGGCAAGATGGAGGACAGCGTCAGGAAAGAGACAGAGCGAGCCATGACTCTGGTAGCACCAGGTCCGCATGCTATTCTGCTGCTGGTGCCTGTTTACCAGTTCACAGAGGTTAGTTATAGTCTCTGTTTGATCCTCCACCTGATCCTGGTTTAGCTTTTATTTCAACTCATGAAAACATCAATGGCATTTAGATGATTGAAATGAGTCTTTGGACTTTTCAGTTGTTGGTATTATTATTATGCATGCATATTTTTCTAGTGATATTTGACAGTACATTCAGCTAATAAAACCCTAATAATGAGTTTTTCTGTTTCTCCTTCCCGTGGTGTTTCCAGATGGAGGCCTGGGTGCCTGCAGAGCTGGAGGAGGTGTTTGGGGCAGAAGTGCTGGATCACACTCTGGTTCTGCTGACCTGTGGGGATTACTTGATGGGAAGGACAGTGGAGGTAACAGAGATGACACCTGACTTCTGTGGTGTGCTTAGAGATACATTTCACGTTCACAAAGTTTTGTATACATTTTGGTCACATTCACTGAAAAAGTAGAGCAGAAATTTAACTTTTGGAGCACAGAAGCTTGTTGCTGGGTCAGTGCACTAAGCCAGAACGATATAACACTCCTTCCTGACAATTTGTACTTCTTTCAGTGTGCAATTTTAACAGATTTTAACTATTGATTTTCATGGGGCTGCATTTCAAATTCAGATTTTATGTTCAATTTTAAATGAGGTTAGCCAGTCATGTGACACACTGATACAGGAATAAAAGTGATCTGTTTAAACTTTCCAGGTTTTTTAAACACATTTCAAACTATATTACATCAGTTTGTGTATTTAAAATGTAGCTGGAAAGAGGAGGAAGCATCCTCGACTTTAAAACAAACTATAACATGCAGGTCGTTTTAGGGAAACTGCTGCTTCACCTCACAGATACTGATGTAATATTTCCTCACCATTCACTGTGTCCAGTTTGGACTCATCAGCTGATATTTCAGAGGCAAACTATTGCAAATCTAATTTCACACAAACGATCCTTTGACGCAGGAATACCTGCAGAAAGAGCACCCAGGCCTGAGGCAGATCATCGAGCGCTGCGGGGGGAGGTATGATGTCATCAATAATCGTCAGCAACAGGACAGGGAGCAGGTCCGTGTGCTGCTGGAGAAGGTAACAGGTTTGACTTAACAGAATAACTTCAATGTAGAGTTTAGTGAGTGTTTCTCTGTTTTACTATTGTATTGTTTTGTTATGTTTATTGTTTATGGTCACATATTTAGTCAGTTTGAATTTTCTGTTTAACGGCGGAGATGATATTTTAATTTTGTCAGGCACTTTTTAACATTTTCTGGATGTAAAATTCATTTTTATTGCATGCTGCCTGTGTTTGGGCTCTTTGTTTTAATTGTTTTGTCTGGGAAGGTTGCTGAGCTGTGCATGCTGTAGTGTTTCCTGGCAACGCCCAGTTTCACACTCATGAAATCACACCCAGCTGTAGTCAGGACTGGTTTCTGTATTTCTGATCAGGGATAAAGTTGCAGCAGGATTAAATGTAACCATGGTTTACACAGGGTGCATTTCCTATATGAAAGTCATTACTGTGTATTTATTTGTGTAACAGGTGGAGAGTATGGTGCAGAAACACGGGGTATTCTACATGAAAACAGTCCAGGAGAGAGACCTGGACAAACGAGTGAAAGAAAGAAAACAAGAACTGATGGAAAGTTTTAGAGCTCAAAAGGAAGAGAGAAGAGAGTCAACCCTCCAACGAAATACAGAAAAACAGAGGAGTGTTGAAAGAGAGGAGCAGCACAGCATTGCCTCGGAGAAGAGGAGAAATGAAGAAAGGGATGAGATGGAGGGAAAAGTGGGAGCGAGCCAAGTGTCTAACGGGCTTCATTCAACTCCAGCACCAGAGTCACGGTCATATTCACAGCCGCATGAGGACAGTCAGATGAAAAAGACCCCCAGTTTCAGACTAAATGCAGGTAAAGGCCAATAAAACTGGGTTCTATTCACCATGTCATGTAAAGGAAGAAGAAAAGTAGGACTCATAGTGACTGTTTTTCCTCTGCAGATGGAGCTATACTCTCACAAATGTCTGAGAGTAAAGCAGCGCCGAAAATAGTCACTACATGTAAGTCGCTGTCACTCAACAGTCTACTCTGTAGATGTTTGATGTTTATGAATAATTGTCATTTCTAACATTTCCACCCTAATATCTTGATTTCCCCTTTCAGTTCACCACAGAATCAACAGCTTTGAAGAGGAATCTCCAGAGGCTTCTCCCACCTCTTCACCTCATTCACCTGTCTTCTCCTCCTCTTCCTCCTCCATGCCAACCTTTGCTTCCTCTCCCTCCACATCCTCATCCTCTTCAGAGCTGCGTCTAGTGTTGCTCGGGCGATCTGGAGCAGGAAAGAGCGTAGCTGGCAACAGCATACTGGGTCGGGAGGAATTTGAGTCACACCCGGACAGCCTCATAGCCGTCACTCAGGAGTGTGAGAAAAAGAAGGCACTTGTTGCAGGCAGGAAGGTTTGTGTTTTAAAACTTACAGAGGTTGAATTTTTTACTATTTGCCATTTCCAGAAATCCCAAAACCTGTCAGATTTCCTATAACTCTGCAGTGCCTTCTAGTGTATATTGCTTCATCTCTCTTCTTTCCCTCCTGCAGGTGGCGGTGGTGGATACCCCGGACTGGTTCAACTCAGAGCGTGCTCCAGATGAGGTACGAGCTCAGATCTCCTCCTGCATTGCGTTGTCCAGTCCCGGACCCCACGCTTTCCTTCTGTGTGTCCCCTTAGACCAGCCTGCCAAGAATGAGCTGCAGGCTCTCAGGGCTCTTGAGGTTGTTTTTGGCCCAGAGGCAGTCCAGAGACACACTCTGGTCCTCTTTACTTACCTAGATCAACTGAGGGAGAGCGGGAAGGCGGGGAATGACAGCGTGGAGGCATACATTGCTGCTCAGCGTAAGGATTTGTTGAGGCTCGTGGAGAAATGTGGGGACAGGTTTCATGTGATAGAGACAGGAGGAGGTGGGAGGGAGAGGGAGAATGTGGCAGAGCTGCTAGAAAAGGTGGAGCAGACGGTGAGGGAGGCTGGTGGACAGTGTTATTCTTGTCCTGCTTTTCAAGAAGCTGAGAACAGAGTGAGGCAGAGACAGGTAGAGATAACAAGGGAGAGGAGGAAAAACCTAGAAGAAGAAAGACGAGGAGAAGTTAGACAGCTGAGCACTGAACAGAGGACACTCTATCCCTACATGCAGCCTGTGGCTGAAGCAGAAGAGGAAGTGAGAGAAGATGAGATTGAGAAAGCAAGGGATGAGGCAGAGATGAGTGTAAGCACCATGAATATCGAGAGCCTTCCTCCTATCACGCTCTCCAGCATGTCCCCTTCACTTCTCCATTCCATGATGGAGAAAATGGAGTCTACTGCAAAGATGATGCCCAAACTGATGGCGGATAGCTCTGTGTGGGTCGGTGAGGGAGCAAAGAAAGTGAAAAATAGTCCAGTGTGGGGAGCGGTCGGCAGTGGAGCACAAAATATCCAGAAGATGGTGGTTGATAGTTCTGTGTGGGAGAAGGTGGGAGCTAGAGCTGGACATGTCTCCAAACTAGTAGGAGATAGAGTTCCCAAGGTGGTGGTGGATGGTTCTGCATGGATCGGATCCGGAGCAAAGGCAGCAGCAGCAAGTCCCATGTGGCAAAAAGTCGGTTCAGGGGCCAAATCTGGGGCTGTTCTGCTAGCAGACAGTTCAATGCGTCTCGGAGCTGGAATTGGTACGGGTGCAAAGACAGTGGCACAGAGTCCCGTGTGGGGGAAGGTGGGCTCCGGGGCCAAAGCCGGAGCCAAGATGGTTGCCGAGAGCTCAGTGTGGGAGAAACTTGGGACGACTGCTAAAAAAGTGCCCAAAGTAGTCATAGGGGGTGCGTTGCTGGGTTTGGTGCTGGGTGTGTTTTTGGGGGGTGTGATTGGAGGAGCTGTGGGGGCAGCTGCTGGATCTGCAGTAACTGAAGTAGGCAGACGTAGATTCAGCAAGAAAAACACATCAGAAACCACAGATGAAGCTGCAAAAAATGTGGGAAGAACAGTGAACGACAACATGGACTCCATGATAAAACCAGGAGAGAAAGTATTGAAAACAGAATGAACGACTGAAAGGATCATGTAAATAAAATGTGTAACAAGTGTAAAAACATCAACTACCGTCAGAATATGTAAAACAGGCAAAAGATTTTCATTCTTATTTTGGCATCTTGGTGATTTTGAAATGCACATATTCTGTATCCACTCGTCCTTTTTGTCTTCATTTCTTTCTTCACAAATAGAGACACAATGAGACTCTGTCAAACTGGATTTACTGTCATATAAACAAATGTCTTAATGATTCTTAACTTCAATATCACCCCATCCTTAAACACAGCATGCAAACAAGAGAAATAGCAGTTAATCTACTGTACAACAGGCTGGAAATTGACTCAAAGTTTATAAGAAAATAATGTCATTTTAATATTGGAGCCAATGGTTTTTGTTCATACTGTATATATCTAAATGTCAGCAATAAATTCAGACTTTTATTTTTTGACTGCAAGTCACTTTCTCTTATAATACTGTAATGTTCCTCAGAGCTTAATTAAAGAACATTTATAATGACATTTGCTTCTGTGTCTGTTTTTCAGTCTATTCAGGGTTTATACCATGAAAACACCTTAACATTTAAAGCATTTAAAGTGACCATGTATGATATTTTTTCCATTATTTCATTTTAAAGCTGTTTTTAGGACCAAAAACCTTCTAGCATCACCACTACTCGCATGAGATGTGCATATTTAGTTTGTACTTGACTGATATCAATATTTCTGTGTTCATGTGGGTGTGAATGTGGTGGCAAGAGGGGCACAGCAGGGGGTTGGAGGAGGTGGGTGGCGGCAAGGACATTTTTATCTCTGAGTCCCAGGCCGGCCAGCATCTCCCCGCTTGGCCTCTTGTATCAGAAGAAGGAGAGTTAGGTTAGAGAGGCTCCAGCAGTCTCAGCTCTAATTATAGGCTTTAATTTTCCTGACCTAAACGTTTGTAATGCAGATCTAAAAACACTAGAACAACTGTGCTTTCCTTTAAAAAAGCTGAGCAGGTGAGAACAGTTATACTTTGCTGATTTGATTAAAATCCTTTCTCATTTATGAGGGGATTTGAATATGTGGTTAAAGAGGAAATGTGCAAAATGTGATTCATTTAGGATGTTTGGAAGAAAGAATTTCCCGCCATCTCCACATTGATTAATACAATCATAGGTACATTAGTACAACAACAAGGTGTGCCTCAAGGCTCAACTCTTGGTCCACTTTTTATTAATAACGTCCCCGTAATTTGCTCTGAATGCTGTGTTCAGCTTTATGCGGTTGCCACGGTAATATACACTTCTAAAACTAATTTATTACAGATTGAATCAGCTTTGCATTCTGATTATAATATTCTACAACAGTGGCTCACAGCTGATAAATTACTACTCAGTAAAACTAAATCTCACATTATGATTTTCGGTACTCGCCAAAGTATTAAATTCAAATCTATAACTTATTTGTGTGTTATTACTTGTGTTGTTGTTACACCACTGCAAAGAATTGAACACACCAAACACCTGGTTCCATGGCTCAACTCTGAGCTGTCATTTAAATGCCATATTAATCACATTGTGATCTTTACTGATCCAGTAATTGTTTTATTTTACTGTTAGAAAGAAGCTTGCGTCATAACTAATTTTACCAATATTGGATTATACCAACGTACATCAGGCTGCATCTAAAACTAATCTTCCTCTCAATATAGTTTATAATAGATTATGCAGATTTGCTCTTGGTTGTCCTTTCATAACTCATCATTGTACATTATATGAAACTCTTAATTGGCTCTCTCATCATAAAAAGACAGTAACATTGGCTGCAGTTTATTTTTGAATGTATACATTTCAATTACCATCACTATTTAAAAAAGTTAACGGTACCTTTCTCCTCTAATTACCAATTAAGACACTACACAGCTCTTTATTTCTGTTCCTGAAGTCTCTACTTCTAAAGCTAAGAAAGCCTTTAATTTTAAAGCTCCATTAATGGGAATAATCTTCCTGTAAATATCCGACGCATATCATCTTATAATCTGTCCACTTGTTCAAAAATGCCCTGTCTCCTGTTTATATACATGCTTATAACAACACCTCTAAAATTATGTTTTATAATTTTATTACTTAATATTATCACTGACATTAATACTTTTTTGTGACTGAATGATCTGTTTGCTCTGCTTGGAGTATGATCTCCTCATTTTGTGTGTCTTTATTATTTTATACATTTGGTATCGTTTAATGATCTCGTAGTTATTTTTGTTTTCAGTGAAATATTTTGTCTGATTGTGTTTATATTGTATTATTGTCATTTAGGACACCCTCGAAAATGAGATGGTACATCTCCAGGGGTTATTCCTAATAAAGCATTTCCAAAGATAAAGCTGGACACAATAAGTTTGAATGTGTGTTTAGACAGAATGCAAAGCAAATCTTACAGGAAGCCCGATTGGTCAAAAGATGTGAGGGGACACAAACAGATGTGAATTTGCTGATTGGGGCGTAGACTCATCTGAAAACGTTTCAACTTGAGTGAAAAAATCATGTCTGTCCAAAGGCTGTGTGACTCCATAAATGTACAAAAGACAAAAAGGGGGAAAAAACTGTAATAAAGTAACATAAAGAACTTAAATCAGAATCTGAGCTGTCACTCAAACACAAATGTTTTCTGTGTTGTAAGTTACCTAAAGCTAATATCTGTCAAATTACTACATTATGTCAAATAAACAGACTGCAAGAGTCCAGCAGTCTTATTTGCATGAATAAAGATTTGCTTTGCATTCAATCTGAACACACTTCGATGGGTTTATACTCTGATGCATCCATCACTGAATGACACCAGGAAGCCATTATTGAGAGTGAGCTTCTATAATGTCATAATGTGAAATAACTCCTACCAACACAACAAATGAATTGTTTTGCTGTAAAAACCTGGCAAAGACTTTACTGTGACCCCAGCCTCAATCTCTAATCCTCTCTGTGGTATCAGAGTGGAGCGGGGGGGGGGGGGGGACAGGGCAGCCTGGCACAGCACAGCGGGCAGAGGCAGCCGTGGCACTGTTGTGAAAGCAGCTCTTCCTGTTGTGCGGTCCCGAAACCGGGTGTATAGGGGTTCCCAGAGCATCCTGGTGGCTGTTTTCTCTCTCTGTTTTTCCCTTCTCCCTTCTTCCATGTAGCAGTTGCCACCCCACCCCTCAAACATACACACACACACACACATACACACACACACACACACACACACACACACACACACACAGCCACCACCCCTCCTCCAGGAAACTCGTTGGCCATCAATGAGACAGCACTAACTGAAGGCGTTTCCTGGCCACTTGATAGAACAAAACACACAGGCAGAGACACACCAGCACAACTACACAGCTGCAACTTACCCCCCCAACTTCTTATTTATACAACCCCTCTCCCAGCACCTCCGCACCATGCTGAACCCCATCTCTAACCGCATCCCACATCCACCCTGACCTTCCTCACACACAACCGCACACCTACAATTGTTGTTGTTACATAAATCCTTACTTAGTTCTTATTCACATAGTATGCACACACACACCAGTACGTAAAGAAATATGTACAATGCATGTGCAACGTTCCCACCTAGATCTGCTGCCCTGGGAAAACTTCATGGGATAACGATGAATGCTGTTTTTTTTCCATGGATGGGGTTGCCATAGTGTAATGTCAGCGAACAGTTATATCCGGCTTCAGGGTGTCACATCACTCACTAGTTTTATTTTTTTGAACCGGTGTTGTTTATGGCTCCCTTGTTAAAAGTAACTATCAATCTGTCATCCTGGTGAACAGCACAAACTAACAACATGGAGTTTGGCTTTGACTATTCAGCCCAGATAATGCGTGTTGAGTTATGAACATATTATGGACGAGAGTTAAAGTAAGCCCTATAAGATGTGTGTTTCTACTAAAAACATGCTTTGTTCTTTTGTAAATCTGTAAAATCTCCATTTTTACGTTTAACATCTGATGACCAGCGTGAACATCTACTGAGATTCATACTGAACACACTGAGGATACACAAACATTCACTAAGCAGAGAATGGCAAAATATGTGGATGTGTTGAGAAATCGTGCTGACAAAGAGCAGTCTCTGGAGCGCAATAAGAGGATGTCAAATAAGGAACAGCAAACTAAAACACACTTTATTTCTGTCTGGTACAAGTGTGTCACAATGTCAGGGTGGGACCATCGGCGCTGCTTCTCTGACCACAGGAACTTTTAGAAGAACAGCGGGAACATTAAGAACTGCAACTTCGATTAATAAAATGCATTTCATGCATTTCACTGGGGCACAATATAGCACATGCTAAACTAAATTACCTTAACTGTACTGGGACAATGCTGACTATTTACATGTAAACTTCTTAGGCTGCATTTGGAAGCAAACATCAGGTTATTAACCCTGCTGTGAAAGATTTAACATTTTCATGGCTGCAGAGGGATAATTCAACATCTTGAAAGTCCTCAATGAGAAAAGATGATCAGATTTTTGTTATTAACACATAGAAATCAACATTTTGTTGCCATGTTAATCCAGCCTGAGATGATCTGATTGGACTGTTTTGCATAATTCATCCATGTTGGATTCATATTATTTGACATTGAGATGTAATATTCAACACAGGAACATTGTGACCTTGTTTGGATATAAAACACACAAGTTCTGTTGAGGTTCAATCTGACCCAAAGCACAATTCCTAAAACACAGAGCCTCACACTCAGTGTTTGCACATCACTGGAAAACAGAGTTTAAACTAATTAAAACTACAAAATATCACCAAAAATCCACCCCTCCCTTATTCACACTACTTTGAGCACTGAGTGGAAGAGACAACCACACAGGCTCTTTGGACTCAAACACTTTGGTATCTGGCAACGATTGTGTGTCCCGTCCTGTCCGTCAGTGTGGCATTTAAACTCCCAGTGGCTGCACACCTTTTGTATGCTGTCTTTTGGTGTCATCGCTCATCATTTGTGGCTGCCACCATCCTTATCTGACCCTTAACCTTTCCCAGAATGCCATGGGTCACCACAGAGGTCTTAGCCCCGAAGCTCTCCTCACTGTCCGTGTCACCATAGCAGCTGGATGTTGCAGGGGAATTCGCCAGGGCGATGACTGAATCGGTTGAGTCCCTGTCTCTGCGGGCTGCCGCCAAGGAGGGACGGGCTGAGGATGGTGGAGCAGTGTGAGGCGGAGGAGGAGTGTCGCACCGAAACAGAGGATTCAGTTTGTTGCTGTCCAATCCGGCCGTGGCGCTCTCGTCCTCAGCCCCGTCCTCAGCTGAGTCCATGCTCTTGTCCTGGGCCTGGTCATTGAGCAGAGTGACCAGGAAGTTGATGTACTTCACAGCCAGGCGGAGGATTTCATTCTTGCTGAGCTTCTTGTCTGGTGGGTGTGTGGGAATGAGTTTTCTCAGCTCGGAGAAAGCGCCGTTCACATTCTGCTGTCGCCAACGCTCGCGGCTGTTGGTGAAGACACGGCGAGCAAGTTTCTGAGGAGGGCCTGTCAGACACATATACACACTCTGTGAGCGGGTTTTAAAAGAAGAGTCTGGTCATATTCTATATTTTATCTTGACAAGATCAGTTTCAACAATAAATTGATCCTCTGAATAAGTTAGCCAAAGCCTAATATAGCTTATTCCTCTGTGCCTTAGAGCTCCATTGTGGTCCAAAAATACATCAATGAACCACACTGTTGCCCCGGGTAACATATTCTCTCATTATGATGAACATGGACAGTGTAGTTTATTTTCAGTCAATCCCTCATACATCATCCTGCTGACGTAAACGCTCACTAGCCCACCAAATGTGAATTATTCCGCCACTGAAAATAGTCCCCTACAAATTCACTGTTTACTCCAATTTCAGCAACATTTGCTAAATGACTACAGTGCCCTGCTGTTTCTGGAAATTACTTTTTAGGAGGAAAGTATATATTCATGACCTGTTTTTATAGATTTACATCTGTAGTAGGAACGTTTGGCATTGAGGGCGAGAACAACAGACACAGAGGGAGAAGGAAGTATTGAGAGACAGACTAATGCATTTATAGTACTTGTTGACAAAGAGAAAATAAAGAATAACACTGTCCTCATCCTATAAATACCTTAAAAATGACTGTCACTGTGGCTGCACTAATAGCAACATCTGATTCTTTATTTAGAAGCACAAAAACTCACAATCATTGATCTCCATCTCAAAGTGTGATGAGGGTCTTCTCTTGATCCGGCTGTTGGCAATGACACCATAGCTTCCTCCTGAGGGACCCAGGTAAGAACTAAAAAGAGATTTTTTTTTTTTAATACAGCACAATTAATGCAAATGTAACAGGTTTGTAACTGCATATTCAATCAGCATAGACAGTAAAATTTGGCAAAATATAAAAACCGGCTTGTCTTCTGTTAAATAACTCCAGATGGAGAGAAATCTTGGAGGGTGGACGGAGAAAGCAAACACCAAGATGGTGGAAGCCATTAACTGAGACGTGATTATGTTGGTGGCGTTGATTGAGTGTGCATGCAGAGTTTTAGCCCGGTCTCATTAAGCCTGGTTACTAGCTGTTTCGACTTCAGGGTGATGAAATAGATCAATGCTTCTTGCTACAAACAGACCAGAGAGAAGTGGGGAGGGAAGCTTATTCCCAGACCACCATGACAGATGGAGGAAGCCATAGATGTAGCCACTGTGGAAAATCCCACTTTTTTACATACTGTAGCTGATACTCCTCTGTTATACTATGAGAAGCTGTTTGGAAAATCGTTTTTCGAGTACAGAGTAGAAGAAGAGTAGGAGGACTTTGATAACGTCTGCTTCTCTTCATTAGAATAAGCTAAAAGTTGCCAATTTCAGGGGCTCAAAAAGAGCTTTAAGAGTTCTGTTTTGCAGCCTTTTGTCAATTGAATTTGTACCGTACCGTATATGCCTTCTAAATTTAGCTGCAATTAAAAGTAAATATGTAGCTTCATAAGTGATATCTTCAGGGTTTTTATAATAAGAACATTCAATGATGCAACTCATGTTCGGTAACCAGTAATATTCTGATGATTGAATTCAGTGTGAGAAAAGTGTGGTGCCTTCATAACAGTTCACATCCTGCTGTCAACTTCGCATAACTGTGCAGCAGATTACTATTAATCACAATGGGAAGTCATGAAATCCCAGCAGTTGAGGTTTCATATGAAACAGAAACTTGGTTTTTACCAACGAAGAAGCATTATTATTACTAGTGACATCTCAGGAAACCAGACTGTAGTATTTTATAGTTTCAAGTCTTTGCTTTTTTCTTGTTGCACTAGATAGTTTTATCTCTTTAGGCTTCAAAAAACGGTTTGAATTAAACATTCAGAGGGAAATTGACATTTCTCAGCTCCTCACTGCAACGTGTGACGAGGGGTCACAAATAAGTACATAAGGCAAAAAGTTAGGAAACTTCTGTGCTAATGGCTGAATCCATATAAACCAAATCTAACCTGGTGAAGAAGGCGTGAGCAGGCAGGTACTGCTGAGGCAACAGGGGCCCTGGGGAGGGAGCAGAGGGACCTCCTGGACCTCCAGAACCTCCGGGGCCTCCAGGACTGGCCACAGGCAAACAGGTCAGCTGGCTGCGGCGAAGGTCTGCATGGGGCCCGTGCAGAAGGTTGGGAATTGGGTGTAAAGCAGTCAAAGGGGTGTTGGGGAGCGGGAGAGGGGGCTTGCTGTGACCAAGACTGATGACTGGAATGTGGGGAGGAAGAGGAGAGGATGATGAGGACGGAGGGAAAGATGCAGTGGAGGTTGGAGGTGGGAGTGGGCACGGGGAAGTCTTGGCTGGTGCCGGGAGGAGTGGAGGTGGAGAGGAAAGTGTTGGGGACCTGGTGGCTGAAGCAGCAGGGGTTGCAGCGGCGGTGGTCGGTTCTCCATGCTTCTCCTCCTTCTGCTCCGTCTCCATGACGATGGGCTCAGGTGCAGCAGCTGTATCTGCATGGTGACTGGTTAACACTGTCGTTGTGGCACTGGGGGACTGAATCAAGCTGCCAGCAGGGACATCCGTGTGTCCCTTGTGCACTGTCTTGTTAGCAGGATGTGGGCTGTTGATAGTGTCCGAAGACGCTGCAGCCTGGTTCTGGAGGGGACTGTGCTGCTCCACGGAGGTACAGGATGGGGAGGAGGCAGAGGAAGAGGAGGCAGAGGAAGGGCGAGGTAGTTTGGGTGGTGAGGCAGGTACGCCGGTGGAGTTAACCTTCTCCATCATGGTGGTGAAGTCTCTGGGAGAAACCCTGTCAGTTCCAAGCTCCTTAAACACTCAGCCGCCCGGCGTGTGTGTCAGTGTGTCTCGTCCCCGTTGTGTCTGTGTATGAGAGTATGTTCATGTGTACCACCTGCAGCTCGTCCTTCAAACCTCTCCTCTCCAAGCATATGGGTCTTTTCCATAAAGGCGACTCATAACCCTTCCTTTCCTTTGTTCCGCTTTCCTGCAGATTATGCAATATTTTGCCGCTCTACCTCACAACAAGTGAACAACAACAACTGAAATCCATCAGTTGTTCTTCTCAACACCAGGGTCAGTATGTGAGTCTTTTATCCATCAGTCCATGTTATATTTGCCTTCAACGGAGCTACACCTTCCCACTGATCCAGCCTTGTTACCCATCATTCTCACCTTTACTTGTGTGATTGTAGCTGTGTGTGGAGTGTGGGTAGACGCCTGTGTTCACTCCTTCACTTCAACGTGCAGTCCTTTTATAGTGGGCTAATTCTACAGTGTCGCCTCTGGGTGCGGCGTGGAGCTGGGGTGGTTGTTGCGGTTTGATTTGAACTGGATGTCTGTATTTTTCTTGCAGTACATCCTGAGCAGCAGATTCTAGGTTGACGGAGAATCCCCAGCGGCAGCTCTTAATGAGTTTGACTGTCTATGTGTCTGTCTGTGTGTATTTTGAGGATGTGAGTCAAAATCCTTTTAAGCGTTCAACATGTCCCAGGCCGCTGAAGATTGGATTGATATCAAAGAGTCTGTCGAACAAAAGAAAAAGAAAAGAAGCACACAGGATATATATTTGGTGTATATTTAGAAAAGGCAATAAGATGTGAAAATGTGCCCGAAGGTCAACCTTTGCACGAGTGCAATTTTTCGATTTCAACATTTCATGAAAATTTACAGATTCATTTCTTACTGCAGCTGTTGTCGGGTAAATTTACTGTTGTGCTACTTCTTCAAGGAGGGAGACGTTTGTTTGTAGTCTGCTCGGTAAGGCGTAAGACTCATTATTTCTTCTAGGTTTTGCAATCTTAGTTGTTCCTGTTTTGTCTTTTCTAGTAGTCATGACTTTATTTTGAACAGTTCCCTCTTTCGCAGTGATGCAGGGACGACACTTACAGGTAGTTTCTTTTTAATAATTCAATTTTGCAGCCGCATTTAACATCTTAAATAAAAAGAAACCCTTGAGAAGCTACAAAGAAACAGAGTAACAGACGAATATTTAAAAGGTTTTGGTGTCTGACACTCAGTGTTACGTGGATGTTTTTGCTTATTAGCTGCACCCGTTTCAGGATAGATTTTGCTGCAGTTGCCAAGAAACAAAGCAACAGTGACATCTCATATATTTTGTAGAAATACAGATGATATAGCATTTAATGTTTAGTCAAATCAAGCATATATCCTCCTGTATAATGAGCAGTTTGCATTAATTCATTAAGGATAATGACATATTTTTGAGAATAGTGATTAACTGGTTATTAGATTGGTTGATTATTAGAATGGTTATTAGATTTTATGTATTTTATAAATACTCACATAAAAAATCATATATAATCACCTTGAGTTATTTTTTATTTATTTATTTTTTTATCCAAATGCACAAATAATTGTGTTTTTACCATAACCAGTAGACTGTCACACAAATTTAATTCAGCTTTTAGGAGAATAATTTGTCCATCCATCAAATGAATTCTGGTAGATTTCATATTCAATTTCTATTTTCCTCTGCTCATCAATAAATCACTAAATGTTTTTATTGCCAATTTCCAACAACCAATAAGTGACATTATTATCAATATCACTAGATTTACATACAGACATGCTGTAAATATGACAGTGACTGATGTCAAATGTGTTTTTATTATTATTATTATTTAAAATAATTGTTACAGACTGCAAACCAGCCTCATATACTATAGATTTGTATTCAAAATTTAAAAAATAAATAAATAAAATAATTTAATTAATACTCACAGGTAAAATTATGGCACCCAGTGTAGCTTCTCTCTGTCTGTCATGCAAAATCCGTCAGAGTTCAAGTGATCTGTGAACGCACGTGTCACCTCAGTGTTTAACATCCTCCTTCTCTTGCTCCTCCTTCCTTCTCCTCCTCCTCCTCCTCCTCCTCCTCCTCAGGTCACTCACACTCTGCTGCAGCCTGTCACTGCCTGTCTGTCAATCTCTGAGATCAAGAATTGGAGCCAAACAGTCTGACACCGTTCAAACACTCCAAATACTCAAATGAATCCCTGCAAATAAAATTCTTAAATATAAAAAAAAATAAATTAAAAAAAATGACAGTCCAAAATATTCACAAAGATATGAAGTCACACCGAGACCGAAAGTCAGTCCAAACACACACATTTGTTTTTTTGTTGTTGTGAAGTTGCTCCTTTGAACGAAGACACACTCAAAGCATGGAGACGGATGGTGCAGGTCTCTGCCATCCCCCCCTGTCCATATGTCATTCTCACCTCTCTCTTCTTCACTCTCTCTCTTTCACCGTCCTGTCTATCCCTTCCTTCTCTCACTCTCTCTTCGCCAAGAAGACACAATGCTCTAACTGGCTGCCAGTCGGAGCGCTCTGATACTGGCAAAATGTGAGGTGGGAGAGAGAGAGAGAGAGAGAGAGAGAGAGAGAGAAGAGGGAGAGAGAGGGAACCATGTTGCAAGGAGAGTTTTCCGCTCCCTGCTGGACAAGAGGATGTGCTAGTACAATATGGTGGCTGCTGATAAGAGCCTCAAAAGCTGCCTGTGGCCTGTAGATAAGGAACCTCCACCCCCCCCCCCCCACAACCCCTCCTCCTCCTCCACCACCACCAATACCAACACACATACTCTCATACACACACACACACACACACACACACACACACACACACACATACACACACACATACATAACACTAGACTGGTCAGTCCCAGACTTTGAAGGGATCTGGACTGTTTCCAAGAAAATATCCGCAACTGTACTTATATCACAATATGATAAACAGACAACGATGTACTGTACACATACACGCATGCCAAGTCGTACATGCATGAATATACACACACATACAGAACATGTACATACGCAGACACTTCCACAAATAACACAGTCATTTGGGGAATTACCTGAAGTCTTTGCTTGAGAGCTTCTGCTATTAGAGTTTGTCTTTTAACAGGCAGATTACAAGCAAAGAATCGCCAATAATATGTGTTTGTAGCAGCTTTATCAACAAATAATCATTTAAAATTTGAGACAAATAGATGTAATAAAAGAGGTGAGCAGAGATGAAACCAGGAGAGAAGCTTTTCTTTTATTAAAGGTTATAATGTAAGCTCATCCTGTCCACTAGAGCTGAAATGTTCAGTTGATTAATTGACAGAAACTTAATCCGCAACTATTTTGATCATTTTTCAAGCAAAAATGCCAAACAGTCATTGGTTTCAACCTCTCAAATATGAGGATCTTATGCTTTTCTTTGTCATATAGTAAATTGATTGACAGTTTGTAAAATAAAACAAGCATTTTTCACTATTTTCCAACATTTTACTGGCCAGACAAAATGATCAATCAAGAAAATAATTTGCAGATTAATCAATAACGAAAATAATCATAGTGCAGTGCATAATAGTGCAGTGCTAATATTCACTATATGTATTTGTAACAACATTATACAAACACAAAAAGGTCTTTATTCATCAGACTCGAGACAGAAAATCTACTAAACAGTTTTGTAATTTAAAATGTTGAAAACAAACATCTGTTCAAATAAAAGAGATTATTTGTGAGTCAAGTGCAAAGTGAGCTTTGAGCAAACATGAATTCATTCATCGGACTCAATTGACTGGAGATTTTCTGTTATGACATCAGAGCGCACCTGTGTCACTGATGACCAACACACAAGTCGTCATCATGGTTACTTTCCTCTCCAAGAGCTCGCAAACGTCCTTCCTGGATCCGTCTCACACACATGTTCTCTCTCACTGTCTCTACTGCTGTCCTTTGTGCTCACACATTACTGCTCAATTCATCTCAAACTCTCTCTCTCTCTCTCTCTCTCTCTCTCTCTCTCTCTCGGCGTGTCGCTCTGAACCTCAGGGTCAACGCCTCTTTTACATTCCCTGCAGTCATTTCCTTCTTAGACAGACTGAAACACAAACATTATAAAGGCTTACAGTTACGTGACCTTCTAGGTCCTGGGAAAGAAAGCAGTTTGCTGAGCAACTTTACGAGAAATCTGTCATCACCTTCATCATCATCATTATTGTTTGTTTTTTTCATTCTACATTGCCACCAATGTGAATCATCATCATCATCATCATTGTAGACAATAACTGCCAGGGCTGTGAATATGCTGAAATAACAATAGTCCATGTATAATCAGAGTGCAGACAGTGTCATCTATCGGTCTGTCACACTACTTTGCGTCCGGCAGCTGTGGTTCCAGTTGATCGCACTCTGTGTGCTATAATAATGTTGCAGTGGCACCTCTGCTCCTGCAGATGCTGCATGAATTTGCCTGTAATATATAAAAAGCTACACAAGGGACAGAGAGAAATCTGTTGGGATTAGATTTTCCTGTGCTTTAAATGCTCAAAGTAATTTGATCTAATACTGTCACAGTCTCGTATTGTCTGTTACAGTTTTAAAGGTTGTTCATTTTGTGCAGTTTGGTTTTTGGAGTGCAGCTTCGCTTCATTTTGTTGACATTTCTGGCAAAGAAATCTTAGAAAGTCGGGACATTTTATTTTCTCCATGTCTTTCTGTTCTTACATACATACATACATTTTCTGCTGTATTTGCTGTATAAATGATGAACATTGTGAGTGATTATCATTCAAATTATCATTAAATATTTGTAAATGTTTATAAGCACCTCTGTCTTTTTTTTCTTGTATTTTGGCTTCCTGGCAGTTTACAGTTTGTTGAATTGACAAAATGATGAGTCAGACTTATAGCTGAGTTTTTGCTCAGAAAAGGATAAGTTGATATCAGATAAAACTCTGAGCCAGTAAAAAATAAATCAGCATACATTTTGGGTTTCCCCCCTCTGACCAGAACAGCCTGACTTCTCAGAGGGTCACAGTTATCTGAGCAGCTCCCTGAAAAGAGAAAAGACACAAGACAAATGGTTGACTTTCTCATTTAAGGCCCTGTGTGAACGCTCAAACTGTAAATGGGGAATAATAATAGAAACAAACGATAACAGACAGCTTCCGCTTCTCCCTTGAGTGAGGAAGAAATCAAGAGAGGATTGTTTTAATCTGAGAGCCGCCCTCCTCCTGGCTACCTCAAAAAACCCTGCTTAATAAAAGTATCGATGGGGGAGCGTTTGTCTGTGTGTGTCTGTGTGTGTGTGTGTGTGTGTGTGTGTGTGCGCACCTGCAGAAACAAAAATTGATCTCATTGCTTGGCCAGTCAGCATGTGTGGGTGAGAAATGAAAATAGAAACCTTTATAACCACGGAACAGTTGATAAATTATAGTTATGAAACCAAACAAAATATGACATTAACGGCTATGAGTCTTTGTGTCACGGTTACAGACACACTAAACACACGTTTCTCACATTGGAAGCAGAATTAAGACATGAAATCATTTCAGCTCAGTTGGGATCGCTCCAATCAGTGGATTTGCTTGCAAGGGTGGAGAAAACCTGCACGAGTTTTTGCCGTTAAATTCAACTTTAATGAACTTTGACACAGAAACTCACATGGTTGAGCAATAGCAAGCCTTCCTGACAGTGTGAACCTTTGCAGGAAAGGAGAGACGGAAAATCCCAAATGGAGGAAGCTGTAGTAAAAGTAGATTTTACTGTGTTGCACCATCCATTTTTATTTAACCTACTTCTGTTTGAGTATAAACAGCTTCACAAAAGAAGAATGCTTTGCAGACAGTCTTTGAAGACATCTTCTGATCCTGGTGGGTTAGCGTGTTAGCAGTTTTGTTCACCAGCTACAGTAATACACCAACTAGCCTTGTGAGTGGTCACAGCGTCGCCAAGCCTCTAGAATTAAAAAAAACATAATGCATCATATTTAATATTTTGTAAAGGCATATGGCTGAACTCCACTGTGTCACTGTGTGTTGTGACTGGACCTTTAAAATGTTAAGAGCTACGTAACCAAACAGCAACTAACCACATATTTCATTTCCCCAAATTCTCAAGTCAGTTGCTTTAAAGACATCATCAATAGGTCACCTGACTGAGCCAAACTGCTTTGTAACAGTAACACAGATAGAGAAGAGCCATGAGGCAGCAAACTGACAAACACAACAATATCCATCTAAAGTCTAATTTCAAAGCAGTATTCATAGGATACTAATATTTTTCACATTTGCAGGGTGCAGTATGAACCCTCAAGTCATAAAAGCCATATGAACATACAGTGAGTACATACACACACATGCGCTTGCCCATGAAAACACAAACACACTCCCCAAAGTGGGCTCCATGGCCACGTTTCCTCCAAGTCATGTAAACACTATTGTGTACTGGGCGATAGGGATCACTGGAACCTAATTGTTTGAGGCAATATTCGCAGTGCATTTCATGGAGAAAGTGACAAACAATGCTGCAAGCGCTGGCCGGGACAGGCGCTCTCTACTCCTCTGCAACAGATGTTGAGATGTTTTTTTTTTCCCCTGATTGTCCTGGAAACCTCTAACCATCCAACTACAGACACAAGAAGAGTTTCAGTTTATGGTTTAGGACAAACCATGAGGATGTGTTTACAATCCCCACCTAGAATCTTATCTCACGACTTAAATTAACCTGATATAGACCCGATCACCTCATCAGCACTCAGCAGGTGTTTGATTAAACTTCAGATGGCAAAAGCTTAAAGGACAAGTTCACAGTTTTTCCAAGTCTGTCTTAAAACAATAGTCAGGTGCCCAGATGAACATCGAAACAGGTTTTCTTGCCATAATGATTCCTCCTGTTCATACTGACCATTAGAAGATCCCTTCATAATGACCTTACAATGGAAGTGATGGAGGACAAAATCCACAGTCCTCCTTCTGTGCAAAAATATGTTTAAAAGTTTATCAGAAGCTAATATGAAGCTTCAGCGTCCAAATGAGTCAAATCAAGTAGATATCTTTCAACGTTACAGTCTTTTTAGTGCCAAAGTTTTTGTTACTATACTTCCACCGCAGCTCAACAGGGAAACACTGTCCGAGGAAACACAAAGAGGGAATTTGATGCTAAACAGACTGTAAATGTGTCAGATATCCACTTGATATGACTAACTCAGACTGCTGAAGCTGAATAGAAGCTTCACAACAACTTTTAAATGACCGTGTGGCCTCCATCACTTCCATGGAAAGCACATTTGAAGGATCTTTTAATAGCCAGTATGAACAGGAGGAATGATTACAGCGAGGAAAACCCCTTTCACTGTTCATGTGAACACCTGATTGATGTTGTTCCTTTAACTGGAAAATCCATTAACATAAAAAACAGATTGATTTTTAAATGTTTTGTAAGATATTAAAATTGATCAAAGTCTTGTAGATGAGAAAGACAAAGTTTGGAAAATTACATTTTTTCTTGCTTAAAATGTGAGAGAATCAAGAAAAAAGTACCTACCAGGACCAACCTGCATCTATTCAAATGAATCAAGAAAAGGTTGAGTTAAAGGGGTTACTGTGTGTCAAGTGGAAAAAAAGAAATAGAGGAACATGATTACAGCAAGATTATCACACCACAAACAAATTTATTTATTTATTTAAATATTGATAATAAATTATAATAGAAAGATTCGTGTTGAGCAGGTGAAGAGTATTGAAAACAAAACTAGAAGAAAAAAAAAAAAAAAACGCCTGAAATGGGCCACACATTTAGAAAAAAGAAGGTTGATTCTATTCAAACAGATAAAGACAAAGTTAAGTTCGTTGGTGAGTCAACTGTGTCACATGCTTCACCTCAAAACAGATCAAGCATATATTATTCAGTTCGTTCTCATCATCGAGGCACAAACACTGTATTTTTTTTCCTCCACAAAAATGTGCTTCAAAGTTCAGATTGGCTCCAGCCGAGTAAATACAAGGAGATTATTTTTATCTCCTTACTGTATAAAGTTCATGGTGATCCTGATTATTGTAACGGCACCTCGTACAGTGTCAGCCACATGACGACGGTCACACATCACTCCGTTCCCAGGATGCACCTGGCCAGGGGCAAGCGGCGGACGCAGGGGACAGCTGTTTCCTGTGCACACTTCCTGGTTTGGTAGAAGAGGGGGGCGGGGGTCTAGTGGGGGGGGGGATAAGGGCGGGGTAGAGGGTAGACGAAGGGGTGGATTATAGGGTGTTTAGTGAAGCCTTTTCCAAACAGGATATATCTGCCACGACCACAGGTGTGAGGGTAACAATGTTCCTCGCTCTCATCTGCATTTAAAGAAAAAGGTGAAATCAAAGACCCCGTTATCAAAAGGGAGGGAAGATAGCAGGAAGTGGGAGAAAAAAAAAAAAAAAGAGGAAAGTGTGGATAGACAGAGGGAGGTGAGGATATAGAGGGATGGAGGGAGGGAGGAGAAGAGGTTCCTTTATTGTCTCCTGTCTCAGATTAGACTCATTGAGCTCGGAGGGAGAGAGCAGTCAGCGGGCTAATCAGAGCATAATGGGCTCAATCAATAGTTTCCTTGATTGCACACATACTGTACATTCCACATCAACAGTTGAACAGCAGCCAGAAAAGTGGCACAGCAGCACATTGTCATGAAGTACTGGAATCACTGTTAAATATAAGAACCTGAGATAATGTTTCACCACATCGTCATTCTTCAGAATGAGCAGTACGATATGTTTTTTGATGGAGGACCATATATATGGTGTGTGTGTGTGTTTCTCATACTGAAGATATATTATTACTGTATATATATATATGTATTTTTATGAGCTGTGTGCAGAAGCTTGGTGGAGGTGTAGATGGTCATTTTAAAGGCACAGTATATAATTGCTGCCGATATGGGGTCTCTCAATCAAAACAATAACAAAAGAAGGAGTTTGATGATGTCATGATGTAGCGTGGGATCATGGGAGTTGTTGTCTTTGTTGTTAAACAACCACTATTGCCAATGAAAATCGATCTGATGTGACTCAGACAGAAGAAGAAAAGAAGAAAGGTGAAATCGTGTTCACGGACGAGGTAGATTTAGAGGAAAGTTATATTCATTCTAATGAGATAACTGCAAGTAACGTTAGCTAACGTGATGTTAATCTACCATTACGTACACAGAGTTTACTGCGTGCATTAGCTTGGTGGCTGGCATGAGCCACTCGTAATAGTAGCACATCGCAGTAAACTAAATCCATATTGAAATCTCTCTCTGCTCTCTCTGACGTATCAGCTGGTCTTTCCCATGTTTCCCTGGAAGTTATATCAAGTAAAGGAGGTAAAGGGGATATGACGCCGTTGACAAGTGACAAAATGAAATGGACTATTACCTTTATTAAAATTACAGATTTCTCTGGGTTTGAACATTGTTGGAAATATTTGGGATATGTAAATCCATATCTCAATAACATATATAATATACGTCTAATCATTTTTAGACATTTGAATGCAGAAAAGTTACATATTATGTCTTTAACTTCAGAAGTTTGGAAACTAGAGAAGAGAGTTAACTTGTGCATTTAATGATTATTTTGAGGATCTTCTCTTTTGGAACAATTATTGATTCCTTTTAGAACACAGGAAATCCAATCAAACATAAAATGTGAGAGTAAAAGCAAAAGATAAATCAATGAAAAGATAATAATTGGATAAAAATAAAATATAAAATATATATTTTTGTCCCCCTATCTCCTTTAAAAATGAGTGATGGTGGTATGGAGCCCTAAAATTGACAAAAAGCAGAAGAAAGTTATCAGACGAATCAAAAATATTACTGAATACATCAATTAATAAAACCATTAAATAACTAACGAGTAAAGAAGATTATAAAAGAAAATGCTTCATACTTTTCCTTTAACCTCCAATCAGTTGTGAAAGAAGAAAAAAACTTTACATCCACTGACTTAATTGGATTTAAATGAAAATAACAAATTAATAATAAATTAAATCAAGTTTATATTGAAATTTTTGCCTATTTTAGAGAAGGAAGACACAAGAAAAAAGGAATTCACAAACAGAAATAAAGATCAATAATATTAAGAAAGAAACATAAACACAAATGTTACAACCAATATCATCAATCGAGTCAGTTGGTATTAGTGTGATGTAGCTGTTCAGCGTTCTGACTGTAAAATGTTGTTGTAGAAAATAATCAAATCCAAATACTGTTGAGATCAATTTTAGCTGCATGTGATGCTTCGTTTGAGCTTCATCGGTGGAGAACGACAGGGAAGATGAGCGGGAAAAAAAATCTGACATGGTTTTGAAGGGAGTATCTCTCACCGTGACGACTGCTCTGACTCATTTGACCCGCGAGGCTTCAGTCTGACCTTTGACACATCACCTGGGCTGGATTACGTGCGGAACTTTACGAGTGCGCTGCAGCTTTTCAAACAGCCAACTCGCATCCACTTCCACTTTTGGCAGCACTAACTACAAATATTTCCATATGAGATGAACATTGACAATAGCCTGTCTGAGTGTGTGTGTGTGTGTGTGTGTGTGTGCATGTGTGTTTGTTTGTTTGTTTCACTGTGTATGAGTGCCAAAAGTGTGTGTTTCTAATTGTGTGTATGTGTGGACAGATGAGTATGAGTCTGTATTTATAAAAGAAAAGCATATTTACATACTGTGTGTGTGTGTGTGTGTGTGTGTGAGTGTGTGTGTGTGTGTGCCCTTGGGTCACGATGACACTGTGTGGAACAACAGCATATTGTGTCTTCCTCTCTCATATTTCTCATCATCAGCACCTCCGCCATCCAAATTCCACTGGTGTGTTCACAGCGCGGCGGAGGGACTCGGCCCCGTTGTCAACCGCCATCCTGCAATAATAGGAAACACAGCATCACTTTTCCACTTTCTCCCTCACTTTTCACTGCTAATTCAAAATATATGAGTTCCTGTTTGGAGCCCCCTCTCTGCTCCGGACTTCATTGTTTGTTTTGGATAAATGCAAGTTTGCTTTCCTATCTGAAATGGTTTTGTTGTACATGATGTGCTGTTTTTTCTGATTTACATAATACAGGGGGGAAGTTGGGAACTATTTGTAATGTAGCAACCACCACCTCTTCTGTTACTGTACACACAGTGTATGCCAATGTACACAACTCCGTCTGGTTGTACAGAGAATGCCAAACTGTAATCAGTCTGATTGACTCATTCAGTGATATACAGGCTAACTCCTACTGTGTAATAATATCATTGTCCCAGGATGAAAGGTCTCTTCTTCAGAAGGATCCTGTTCACAGTCACACAGTGATCACACGCATGCAGGGCTGAGTCCTACGCATGACTTAAAAAGTGGTTTTGACGGCTTGGATAAGTAATGATGAACTAGCAGACTTATAGTTAGACTTTTTAATCAGAGTATTTTTCTCAAAATGTCTATTTTTTTATTTAAATGTTACAAAAAATATCTGTATGGAAGTAAGAAAAGAAAAGGCCCTAAATAGTTTTGATGTTGAAGTACAGTAGAGACCGTTTTCCCATTCATGTTGATGTAATTTAATTAATCATATAGGTCATATGTGACTGTTTTAATTTCGACTACACCAAAAAAAAAAGTTTCTGTTTTCCTTTTATGTTTCTCTCTGTTATCCTCCAGGCCTAAATTTCAAAATCTACGTGACTGTTCACTACTGTGGGAAACCATTTCTACACCTCATTTACACCAAAATAAAAAGTTACATAAAGAAGCAAGTTACTAAGACGCAGACATTCACCAAAATACAGAGGACATAAACTCAGTTCAGTGGCAGCTATGGCACTGTTCACACATGAAAGTTTCCCTGAACAACCACAGTCTGATCTGTTGCACCACTGGACCAGTTGTGAGTTAAGGTGCTTGCTCAGTGGTGGTTATGAGATATGTGAAAGTGCTGAAGGTTCACTTTCGTCACCCTGCCAGTCTGGGGAGTCTAAGGTCTCCGGTCTTCAACAACCAGCATTGACCTTTGGTCACAAGCTTACATCGCCACTTCTCTTCCTCACGTTGCCTTGTAAGTACATTACCCTGCACAGGGTTACATATCAGCTGCAGCTTTGATGTTGATTGAATTAATTTATTGTGCACAGGTGCAAAGAATGCAACTTTATTCCCTCCGGTAGCAAGTGCAGGCAGCGATAAAACTGCAATAAAAAAGTCATTAACCACATTCCTGTAGATGTTATGAGGGAAGTGATTTGGTCAGCAGCACCTCAGTGGGAATATCTAAATATGTGATTCTTAACCCTACTGATTTATTATTCTATTGAACTAAAATACTTTAGATATCAGAGTTCAATAGTTCACTCACTGCAGATTTATTGTACAAAATGTATAATCAGTGCTTCACTCATTTCACCACTAGATGGAGACAAAGGCTGATTATTAACTTCAGTTATGTTGGACATGCTTGATTATTTTAAGTGACATTTTTTCAGTTTTCAACTTTTCTCTGTGCATTTGTCATTTTAAGGCATTTTTATAATCACCAATATACTAGTCATTATCAGCAGTACAGAAAAATACATAAGTATTAGCATAGAATTATACTTAAAGGACCAAAAGCAAAATGATGCATTATGCAGAATGGCCAATCTCAGAATAATATATATTATATTACTGGATTATAATTATTGATGCATTCATGTGCGCATCACAAATGTCACAGCTGGTGAAGATGGGATCATTTTAACTACTTGTACTGTTGGATTGATTAATCTATGAAAATACATCTGAATTTATTGATTGATTATATTTGATAAGTCACCAGTAACTAAAGCTGTCAGATAAATGTACTGTAGTGAAGTAAAAAGTACAATATTTGCCTCCAAAACGTAGTGGAGTAGATGTATAAAGTAGTATAAAATGTAAATACTCAAGTAAAGTACAAGTACCTCAAAAAGGAAGTGTAACTGAGTACATCCCACCACCTGTCATTATGTCATCAGTATTTAATATGAAGGTGAAATCATTTTATAAACAGGAAAACCAGGAAACTGCAGTTTTTCTTGGCAACTCTTCAGTTTAGGGGATTTTGTATATAAGTTAAAGATGTAAGTATCAAGTAGAAATGTGCTCTCGCTCTGTTTGGCTCCCAGGTGGAAAAGACCTCAACTCAACAGCTTCAAATTAGCCTCAACAGGTGCTTCCACTCTTCGTAAGGAAACATTGTTATTTATATCAACGTGTGCTGGTTGTAATTTAGGGATTGTTGGGATACAGTGGATGATGCAAGATGTTATAAACAAATTTACAGCACTGAGCGTTGTGATTTTTATTGCAACTCTAAACTGGCAAGAATTTGATTTTTATCATGTGTGCTTAAATATATAATCAAAATGAATTATTATTTTATACACAAAAATAATGTGGATTTGTTTGTCATTTTAATTTGTCAGCGTTTTATTGATGCATCTGTGTTAAAAGTTCTCATGTTGTCAGTATGATGTCGTGGAATACTTGCACACTTGCACACACATGCAGGCCTGCTCTCTGCTGGTGGGCCGCCGCTGCACCGTTCAGCGCGTGGGTGGTCTGGACCAGGTGGAGGAGAGGAGGATTAACACCCTGCCTGCCTGAAGGGAAAAGAAGGAGAGTGAGAGAGAGAAAACAAAAGATGGAGGGGAGATAGACATCTGTCCGCCAGATGTGCTGTAAGACATACGGAGGTGGTTTATGAAACAGAGAGAAGACTTTTGGTCATGGGGCTCGGTGACAACTGGATGCATTGTGACTGAAATAACTTTGCTTACTCACTCTCTCTACTCTGTCTGTGTGTGTTTGCACTGGTTGTCTGTCATTTGGTTATATACATAACACAAACACATCCACACACACACTCACTCTCTTTCCGTCTCTTCTTCCGCTCCCGGAGGAACTTCTGCATGCTGCTATTATACAGTATAAACCAGTGACGACCACCTGTCAAAACATGTCCAGTTGCGGTTTGTGTGGTTTAGGAAAGTGTTGACGAGAGAGGATGAGACAGGTTGAACTTACAGAGGAACAAACAACTCATTTTAATCCAATGTAAAATTATTATAATGCTTCTCAGTGTTAAACATGTTAAAAAAAATAAAGAGGTGCACCTGCAAAACCTCATGACTTGACTTTAGGTCCACTCACGAGCTTTTTACAAAGCTTTCTGCTCAATAATGGAAACATAAAGGAACATTCAGTCTGAGCTTTATAAGAGAGAACTAGTAAGTGGACTTTCAGTTAAGATTTTTTTGTATCTAAGGTCAATAATTAACTTACACTCTAATTAAATACTGTAAGAAAATTGTCATATTTAGACATTTTATGAGATAAATTCTGTGCTTAATTGTAGTTCTGTGTAAATAAAATACTTTACAGACATGAACAACTGGCAGCAGGACAGATGCTTATCGAGACCACACACACTTGAACCATCTATTTACTGTAAACCACCTGTTTAATCTGTGGCTCGTGGTCCTCCCGAGACGTTGGTCCTTCCTGACCACACACAGACATGTCGGCTGGGTGACATGTACAGTGGGCATAAAACCGACACTGTGAATCAAATCAAAGACAATAAAAAAATAAATAAAAATACAGATATGACAAAACTTGAACAAAAGTAAAAAGAAAAACTTTTGCTCACAAGATCCACTCAGACAGCTTAATAACAAAAATATGGTTTAGCTTGGAAAAGAAAAATAATATTAAATTTTGTGTTACAACTAATAAAATTAAGGTGGAAAGTTCATTTTTTACTTTGGAAATAGCTCCTGGCAAAAAAAAAAACAAGTCAGCACAAGGTTCACTAAGGAAGTGTTCACAAAGTCCTTAAAGTGCTCAGAAAAAAATGGACATTTGAAAATCTACAAATCTGTGACAACTGCACAAACGTCACATGCGTTAGGAAGATGGTGAGTTATGATTGAAAGCTCCAGAACAGCTACTGAGTAAACCTTGTGGTGAGACTGTTTTTGCCAAACTGCTATTTCCAAGAATTAAGTTTCAATCTCAATTTTATTTGTTTTTACTGTAACACATAATTTAATTAATTATTGTGTTTAAAACCACTAAAAGTGTTTTTATGTTCACGATTACAACTTTGAAACATACTGTATAAATACTGTATGTCCCATTTTTCTGCCCTCACTGACTATTTGCATGTGAGATTCTGCATTTGGACAATATACAAAATATGACATGACACTGACACAGTGCTCTCTTTTGAGCTTCAGCTGTGGTCGAACATCTCTTTGCTTAGCTCCTATGGATTCGGTGTTTCTTTCCTCTGGCATATGTGTGTATTTTTGTGTGTGTGTGTGTGGTTGTGTGTGGTTTACAGCTGTTTACATAGCTAACAGTGGGTGAGCCTTGTTCAACAAGCCCTACCTCTATGATTTAGGCATTTCGAGGGCCTATAAACCCTGGATGAAAGCTGCAGCCAAATTAATAAAATTTAACAGGATAAAGATGTGGCTTGTTACACAGCATGACATTAAAATTGCCCTCCTAAATGGCAGAAAAAAAATCTGTATTTACGAGTTCCTGGCCGTAGAACGTCACATAAAATAGACCAGTTTGTATTTGTATACGTCCTGTTTGCTTTAAAGCTTTTGCCTCACCATACAGGGCCTTTACCTGATCCTTCATATTTCTCCCCGCTGGCTCAGCGGACCTCACTGGCCGCTCTCATAATGAGATATTTAGTTAAACCAGCGAGCGTGGAAAGGCAAACACACATGGATAACGGTAACTGAGGCCTCAATGCACGTTCACCCCAGCTAAGCTTAGATGGCGTGGTGTGTTACCTGGAACTGTTAAAAGTTATTTTTGTTGATGCTCTGGTTATTGGGTGCTATTAGGTTTAATCCCACTTGGCGGAGTGATAGCTGTTGTTCTTTCAGAGCTGAGTGGTTAGACATACCTTTGCAGAGCAATAAATGGTGGAAAATAAAGTGCCTGGATTCCTTTAAAAAAAAGTGTTATCTTATGCAGGCTAATTACTGGGATTCTGAGCGTAGAGCATATTACCAATATGAGAAGTGTGTGCGTGTGTGTGTGTGGGCCTGCGTGGGTGTTTAGGTTGGTGTGTGTATATGTGTGTGGCTATACATATGTTTCATAGTGCATGGTGTGTGTTTTGCATGTATCTAGGGTGCTAATGAGTGGGAGGGCAACACTTAGAGGAGGTAGGAGCCTCAAACCTGGACAAAGGTTCCTCTTATCATATTTTAGCTCTGGGAGTGAGTGATGTTACTGATAGTGTTCTCTCTGTTCCAGCCCAGTTAAAAGAGGAGTACAGCTTTAGCAGCTATCTATATCTATCAACCTCTTTAATCCAAATAAATCAAATGTTGTGCTCATTGATGGCTGTTTGCCTGATTGACGAAACAACCAAACCAATCAAAGCAAGAAAAACTGCAGTGGAGAAATGCCCGTAATATGGTAACAAGTGTGGAGAAGATCTACACAGCTGTAAAGGTTGTTGTATAGACAACTTGCAGAAATACAAATGTTTTCAATCACTACTGCAGCTTCTGTGTTAACTGTGGGGCCGATTCATCACTGGCTATTGTTTGGTTAGAGCCAGAAAATGTTTACATGAACACATGAATAATTAAGTGAACACAACACAACAGCACTGCAGTCTGATTATCAGGCTAGAAATGTGTGGCCAGCAATCAGTTTATCTCACTAATTTTTTGCACATTTCACTAATCAAAATAAACACCAGAGGAAAGACCAATGAGCATCCAAAAGATACTTTTTTCAACAGTCATGTGAAACATGATGCCGACACCTTTTGTGATCAGCGTGTAAACAGCGCTTGCAAATCATAAAATTTTTGTGATCTGACATAACACAAGTCTGATCTTTCCACTGCTTTCCACAAAAGGAAAATATTACATACAATATGCTTTCTCCCTCTGTAAGCGCCTTCAACTTTCCCTCAAAATCTGAATGTCAGATATTTAATTTCTATGTAAATGTAATTTGTGAGCAAACTCTGTAGTTTTATCATCTGTTTGCTTTGGCAGACAAATGGACTCTAGTTCTGATGTAAGCTATGATCACTCACTAAAAGCTTCTTTCTCATCTGTCATTTTTCCTTTCATTACACCTCATGAGTCATTACCGCTGCTAGAAATAATGTAACAAATACTGAACATTTCATAGAAGCACACAGCCTGACACAAATGAGCATTGAAAGTTTAATGTATCACTCAGTGTGAATGGTGCTGTCCGTCAGCTTTCACACACACACACACACACACACACACACACACACACACACACACACACACACACACACACACACACACTAACACACTAGCTGTCTGACATGAAACAGACTCCCTCACATTGTTATCCCCCTCCCATTCATTCTTCCTCGCTCAAAAACCAGGAAAGGTTGTATTCGTATGACTGGAAATCTGCTTAAAATCTGGCAACCATATGCTGGAAACTATTCAGCTTTTATGTCTTTCAACTTGGCCATTTTTTTGGATCCATGTAAGAGTCTGCTCTTCCGCACATGTGCATCTCCCTTGTTTCGTATTCGTATTGTTTTTTGAAGTGAGTCCTAGCATTGTGTGGTCGCTGACAGTGTTCCACTTAACGAGGCCTTCTGCTGCGTGAGTTATGGATCAATGAGACTATGCTGACACTGTACAGACAACTCTGGTCCACATGTTCACTTATTTATGTTACAGGTTGTCAATAATTGGGGAATGTATTGCAGATTGGTCCAATATCTTTGTTCATTGGGTCTGACATTAATCTTGTGTTGACCTTTAGTTGGATCACCAACGACTTTGAAGAGCAGAGAAAACAGATACAGCACAGTCAGTATATGAGACGTGCACTTAAGGGGAGAGATATCAGCACAAGAGAAACAGTCAAAGATGGTGGTGGGTAGATGTGGGCAATATGACGATACTGTGGAAAAATATAACTTTGTAAACCATCTGACATTTTGCTGTATTCATACAACCAAGTCTGGATAATCAGTGGACAGTGGACGGCTCCAGGTTCACCATGTGGCTGTTTTGGAATTTTTTTTTTTAATTTACTCAGTTAAAACCCTTTCAAGCATAGTGGTCACTACAGTGGACGCTAATGCATCATCTCATACACTGCCATCCACTGGCTGGCCATTGTAAGCACAACACAAATTTCTCAAAACCAAGATGGCCAATGGATGGCCAGAAACGCTCAGCAGCTCAGGAATATCTGGCCAATCCTTCTATAGTAGGAGACCCTTGAAGGTAAATAAAATTTGGTAACATCGAGTAACGTCTAAGGAGTAATAATATTGTTAAAATTTCCAAGTATTGATTTTATGTTGGGAGGAAATGATGATTAATCACCTGTCTACTAAGTTGAACATCATGCATCGCTGGCTACATTTAAACTAATTACTGTTACTGTGACTTTGTTGTTCATGAAAATACTTCATCTGCAGTAACTGTTTTGGCTGTAAATCAATTGATTTATGTTATTAGAGTGTAACTTGCAGTTTTTGTAACAAAAACAATGTTTTGTGCAGATTAGTTCCATTATGTGAGTAACATTGTCTTTATATTTTGTAGAGCTCCAGTGCAGCGTGTGATATAGATAGGCCTACAGGATAGTGGAGCAAATACCATCTGAGTCAAGTGAGGATGATGCTCGTGGCAGTGATGATGAGGGGGCTGAGGATGATGAAGGGACTGAGGATGCTGAGGGGGCTGAGGATGCAGAAGATGCTGAGGATGCTGAGGAAATGTCTTGCACCTCTACAGAATGTCTGGATTAGAAAATCAAGGATTTTCTGCATTTCAAGTCATCTGTAGCTCATGTGCTAATAAATGCAGTGAGAGAGAGGGGAGAGGCTGAGGAGTCAGGAGTGAGGTTCAGCGTTTTTACATGTCAAAATATGTGAAAACACAAGTTTAACAGCATTAAAACATATATATTATTGTTTAGTTTTCATATATCATTTTATTCATTGGTTTGTTAAATACATATTTCTACAATTGAAAACTCAAACATATGATGTCCACCTGAGCTGACATGTGAAAAACTCCTTGAAAAATGCATGTTTTTACATACAGGGGAATAAAAACACTTGTCTGAGGTTGAATCATAATTCATGCATGAAAGGGGTGTTTGTTAATACTGTATTCCCCTTTGCAGCCTTAAAGGAGACATATCATACATTTCCAGGTCTATATTTTTATTCTCTACTGAAATATCTTTGCATGATTTACAGTTCAAAAACTCAGGTTTTTCATTTTATACTGGTTCTTTATGCAGCTCATTTCTCTTACAGGAACCATTTTTACATATGTTCACCTCAAGATTTGGAAATTTGACCATGTTTAACATGGACATCCAACATTATAACAGTAATATAAAGAGTATATATGTAAATGACAGTAAAATAACAAAGAGCACGATAAGTATGTCCCATTTAAAGACAACACCTACATCTTGTTTTAAGGTCTTAATTATTTAAATTTATATTCTGCTTACATGGTTTTCTCTCTCATTCCCCTTGTAAATACATTTGTGCTGAATCAGCAAACCACCTACTAACTAATACATACACAATGCACAGAAAGTGGAAGAAATGGGGGGTATATAACTCATTTTTTCCTTGGGGCCCATACAGTAGTTCGCTGAACGTGGTCAGTTGGTTGCAATCTGCAACGTCACCGCTAGATGTCACTAAATCCTACACACTGGTCCTTTAATTTGGCCCTAGCTACAGCTATCCTTTATTGCAAATCAATATTCAGAAGTGTTTTATTGGATATATATTTATATCGTTTTGCATGAATGATTTGTAAGGTATTTAATTAGCACTATACTTGTAATGATGAGGGTTGATGTTGAGGAAGGAATCGATGTATACTGGGTTAAATGAAATGAGATGAGACTTAATATGATGTGACAGAAAATAATAAACTGACATGATGTGATATGACAACATATCCGATGAACACTTTGTGATTGTGGTCGTGTATGTAAGCTGTCAGTGCTCCGCTCACTCTTTTGCTGCCACGCTGTTCACCTGAGAGCTATGCAGGCACTTCATAAACGCCACTTCCTCCCCAGCATCCACCTGTATGCTCTCAGTCCATCTTCACCGCCCACTCCCTGCTTCTGTTCTGTGCTTCCTTCCCTAGATGCCGAATGCTGTACATAGTCTACATTCACAAAATAATCCATTCCACGTCAGACTGAGTGAACAATGGTGAACAACCTGCAACAGCAGCATGATGCACAAAGACAAAATGAACAAACAGAACAAGGCAGCCAACTATGAAAACCGTAGTTCACATACGAGCAGAGGAAAGAGCGAGCAAGGATGAAGGAGAGCCTGCTTTTATGAGAGCTGAGAGTCAACCGGGGTGGTCTTTCGCTGCTTGCATTCATTTCAGACGGGAAGCTCTGATAGGAGACTACTTAGATCTATGCAGTGTTTCACTTTATAGGATGGGAAGCTTGTCAACACAACACAACAGCATAAAACATTACAGCCATCAAACTCCTCTTTAACCTCTCCCTAACTGCTACTGACATATCCAGATCTGGTTAATCCAATGGAAGGTCAGAGGCAGGCTCTTGACAATGACCTTGTCTCCGTCTCCATCTTATTTCTACAGTGGCACAGGCAAAGCAGTGAACTGGCTCGGATCAAAATCAAAACACTTCCCAGCTGTTTGTTTTTGCTGATTCAGATCTCCCACATTGTTCTCTAAAAGCCAGCAGCTCAAACAGCTCAGTTTAGTTTAATGACAGCTGTTGATGTGTTTATATTTGAGTCTAAAGGTTGTTTAGACCCAAAATATTGAAAGAATGATCAAGCCAGAACTCATTAATGTTCCCTCTGCCCCCATTTCCCCCCTCGTAACCCTGGCTTGGGTCTCCAGCACCTGTCAGCTCCACTTTTTATGAGCACTGGAGGCAGGAATACAGAGCAGGGTAGAACGGTTTTGGAGGGAGGAGAAGCATGGAAATGGGAGGAGGAGAGGAGAGGAAAGGGGGATATTTGTGATATTTATAGGCTTCAGGGTGGCACTCAGTTCTGCTTACAGCACTGTGTTGTAGCACTCTTGAAGCATTCAGGAAACAGCTCCAGTTCGTGACTGCCACAGCTGGATTCAAGGCGGTTTTTCTCAAGTTATCATCCATCTAAGATGTATTTTATGACAATTATTATTCATTAAGACTAACTTGGACTATGACTCCACTCAACACTTTCCTCTAAATAGGTATGTAATAAATAAACACCGTGTGACGCAGCAAACAATTCAGAGCTAAAAACTTCTGCACACACGGCAGAACTGTGGGTGTATTTCTGACATTTTCTGTACAGAGATTTAATTTTTACCGTTCTCTAATCTTTACAGATTTACAACATTCACATGTATGTAGAAAAGGGAAAATTCAGGTCACCAGGATGTCGAAACAGGAACCACATTTCATCCATTCTGCTTTCTCCGGTTAGTCTGTGGTCACTTGTTTAACACTGTGCTCATTTAGAATTGATTTGTTGGTCAACCTTTAACTGACCCACCTCCAAACTGTGAAAATCACTTCCCTAGTATTCCCAGTGCAGTATCAGGTACTGAAACAGAGCTTGAAATGTATTATAGCTCAGTAGTGAATGTACATGGTTCCATTTGTACTATTTAACTTCATAAAAAGTTGATTTGTGAGTTGAAAACGCATCTTCTGTTCTTAAATACAAAATTGAGGCCAATCTCACAAAACAAAAACAGGCTATTGCATCACATGCAGACTGTAAACATCATAAGGTAAATCAGTTGAGCTTGTCTCTGCTTTTAAAGATCCCCTCCAGTCATATTTTAAGACATATAAAAATCCTTTGCTTGGAATAATAACTTGTGTCTGACAAGGTTTTTCCACAAAGAAGTTAAATTACTGTGTTAAAAATCTGTAAAAAATTACATCTCCTCCTTCTCCCTCTTTGAAAAATCCAGAATCAATGAATATGCAAATATTGTTAAATATTGTTGGATGCAAGATGTCTGATGGAAGATGGCTCCACACTAGTTGTGATATCACAAATAATGATCGTTGGTACACGCGATAAATTAGATTTTCAGTGAGCACAGAGAAACTTTCCACTTTCAGAGGATGAGTGTCAAGTGTCAAACTCTGCACATACATCATCCTGCAGTGAAGCTCAAACATCCAACTGATGAACAAGAAGAAAAACACATTTTTTAAGAAAAGGGATTTTGAATATTTGGACAGTAATTGATTAATGACTTTTATTCAAATGAGTACAGTAAATGAATGTCTTCAGTTATTGCTTTGTTTTTGTACAACGGCTGACACTTGACTGTGCAGAGCAGGGTTCAAATGTGTGGGAGTGAGTTTCTGTGTTAGGGAGTCGTAGGATGTAAGTGTTATGGGAAGTAGTGGACAAGTGGAAAAGAAGAACAAGCATGTCCATGAACTCTGTCTGACTTTGTTCACGTGTTCAGCATTCACTGAACAACAGTAACTGTTCAAATATCAGTGTCCAATTGGTGCAGAGAAGTAGTGAAATTCTTTTACATAAATTACAGTGTTATATGCGGTTTACAAGTGAGGTGCCACTGCAGTAATGCCAACTAGGCTACTTCTGCCTGCAACCCTGATTTGTCTATAAGAATTTGTGTATGGCACGGTAACTATCCGCCCCTGGAACACAAAGAGCAAGTTGTTCATAACATGTATGTAACTGAACTAACATAACTGAAGCAAAGTACCAAATGTTGACTTTCATTTTATGCAGATGACAGCATCATGTGTTTGTTAGTGTCTAATTAATGAGGCACATACTCAGCTGCAAGTAGCATCTGATAGAGTTCACTGTGATCAGCTGTGAGAAGTGAACTGTACTAAAAAAGGGCAATTTTTTGTAAAACAAATTCTTGCATAACAAACACATTTGATGAATCATGTTTTTCTCTGTAGCAAGAAGAAAGTTGGTTGCTGCCAAATCTTATTCCATGGTGACCTGTATATGTGTTTCAGCTGTGTGTCTGAACTCTTGCCCTATACTGTACTTGAATCGTCATTTTTCTATATGCACAGATCAAATCACTGGCTCACAGTTGTTTGCTCTGCCAGTATAGTGATTATACTAACCCACTCACCAGAGATTGTTATCAGACAATTCTAAAAAACCTCAAATTATATCCATAGTCAATACAACCTTAAATGTGAAATGGAGGAGGTTTTGCAGTACCAGTCAAAAGTTGGGACAGACTTTCCTATTCACTTAAATGAGAAAGTGTGTCCAAACGTTTGACTGGTACTGTAGATGATAAATGCCTTGGCGCCATCAACTGCAAAACCTGCAGTGAACGCTGCGGTCAGGTCAGGTCTTAGTAAGAATAGTAGAGTTTTTCACAGAGTGGCACACCTGGTCAGGTGGACTGAGGTCAAGTGAACATAGACATAAAAATCAATTTCCACAATGTAAAAAACTTTCTGTACATTTTATGTACGTTAAAGTGTATTACAGGGATGGCTACACAAGTATTAACCAAGGAAAATAAGCCAAATTCATGCTTGACAAACATGAGGTTTTTACAATCCTTATGACAATGAATTATTTTCCACCACGTAAGTAATTCAGTTCATTTTCTGTAAGCCTAACATTGATACATACTCCTCTCTGGCCGTTGGCTGACCCTTAAGGGGCCGGAAAAACCTTTTAGTTTCAGATTATGCAATAATGACTCCTTCCTCATTTACAGGCTGCACCACCCAGACTTATAAAACCCTCAGCAGACAAACTATGATGACCCTGGAGGAGTAAGCACATCTTTCTTTCTTAACCTTTGTATCATCATTTTATACACAAACACCAACAATGGCCAACAATCGCTGTCAATTTGAACCAAAGATGCCCAAGAAAACTCTCTGTCGGGGAGTGGTGTACAGGATTCCTGCTCTTATCTACATTGGAGAACAAAAAATCCTGGCCTTTGCAGAGAAACGGACAACTTCAGATGATACCAGCACAGTGGCGCTGGAAATGAAAACAGGAGAGGTGAACAAGAATGAATCCACTCATGAGGTGACGATTGAGGTGATTATCTGAATCAGGTGGTTTATTGGTATATCACCTCTCCTGACTTACTTGTGTAGATACTGTTTGTAAGTGCATCCATACTAAGTTAATTCTTGTATTTACTCACCTCTCTTTTTTTTTCTTAGTGGTCAGATCTAAAACCAGTGAAGGAGGCACATCTTGATGGATACCGTCCTATGAACCCCTGCCCGGTGTATGAGAAGACCAGCAAAACACTTTTCCTGTTTTTCATCTGTGTTGAAGGCAAGGTCCAAGAGTACTGGCAGATAAGTAATGGCCACAACAAGGCCCGTCTCTGCTACATCAAGAGTAACGATGTTGGCCAAAACTGGAGCGAGGTGACTGATTTGACTGACAAACTGGATGAAATCGAGCAGTGGGCCACTTTTGCTGTTGGGCCAGGACATGGTCTTCAAATACAGAGTGGTAGATTGATCGTCCCACTTTATGCTTATTATGTTTCTGACAAGTCTCCGTATGCACTCTGCCTATATAGTGATGATCAGGGTAATAGATGGACATTAGGCAATAAACTTGAAAAACAATCATGTGAATGTGAAATGGCAGAGGTTTTTGATGATACAGGCAACAGCGTCATCTACTGCAATGCCCGTAGTCCAGAAGGTCAAAGAGTAGAAGCTGTCAGTGAAAATGAGGGAGATGGTTTTATGACCCTTCGTTCTACTAAAAAACTTGTGGAAACAGGTGGAGGCTGTCACGGAAGTGTGGTCTCCTTTCCAGCTCAAAGTGAAGGTGCTCATGCAGTTCATAACAAGTGGCTGCTCTTCATCCACCCAACCAATAGGCACAAGAGGGTTAATTTAGGAGTGTATCTGAACAAATCCCCAAAGAATCCTAAAGCATGGAGCAAACCCTGGATCATCAATCGCGGACCCAGTGGTTATTCAGACCTGGCTTACATTGATGACGGTTGGTTTGTATGTTTGATGGAATGCGGGGAGAAGAGCGAAATTGAGCAGATAGCCTTTGAGGTGTTTAGCTACAGTGATCTAAAGCATTGCACTGACGCGTAGTCTGATGTGAAGCCTTCTCTCTTTGGGTATTTTGTATGGAACAGTTCACTTAAAATGATTTAAGGTTCCACAAATACACCAGACATTAAGATGCTTACTTTGTTTTTTTTTTCATGAAAATGATGTATTACAATATGCTGGATTTTATCCAATAGACACAATATTGAGAGGGATCTTAATATTGCTTAGTCTGTAAAAAATAGAAATGAAGTGTTTGATTTCCTCTTTTTACACAAAGGAAACTGTGATTTTGCTGAGAAACAAAAGCAGCAGGAAACTTTTTCCTTCTGTTTTCAGTGCAAATACAGTAACAGTGACTCATTAACATCACATCACTAATTTGTTTAACATAAACTAGTCTGGTTTTCTGTAAGTCTATAAAAACGATGGTAGAAGATGACTGTTATGTTAGAGATCAAGAGATTTGAAATCAATAAAAATGTTGTGTTGTTGAAGTTGAAACAGTTGAAAAATAAGTCACGGCTCTGTTTGGTTGTAATGTCATATTTACTGATGAATATAACAGAACTTGTTCTTCAAATAATAAAATACACTCATATCATAGAAAGTATGTTTTTTGCATCTTTATTCCAGAAAATGATTCAATATAGCTTTGAGAAAAACACCACATCAAACTTTTGTTAAACTACTGTGATTAGCTGCAGACCTGGTTTGACCTGACTGAACAAAACACTTTGGAAACTATTTTCCGTGACATTCATCCCCGTAAATTAATGGTTCATCTTGTGTGGCTTTCTGCTCCAGCCATGACGTAGGTATTCATCTTATCTTTTGTTTTTCTCTTCTTGTTTTCTCACTAACTGGAGACAAGAAGTTTAACCACCAGAGTATTATATTTCATATACATGTGTTTATCTCCATCAGTCACAGTCACTTTCTTATGAGCCATCATGCCTGAACTTATTAAATAATTATTAAATCATTAATAAGGGGTCATAAGTTTCTCATTTTCTAATAAGATATCAAGTCTTCTGTTATGAACATTGGTAATCTATTATCAAATACATTAATAATAATCAACTTTCTAACTCTAACCCCCAATTCTGCAGCTACAAATGTTATTAAAGTCATTTATAAAGGGTCACAGGTGTCTCATTTGTAATGAGCCAACAATTAGTTAGCTAAGTCATTACTTAATGTTTTTATAAGTCTGCATGTTGCCTCCAGGAAGACAACAGGAAGTTATTGTGCCTCACTGGTTTGCCAAGAAATAGTTACAGTACGTAACTTTCTGTAAGTTGACAACTTTTGGTTTTTACATTTTTGTTTGTGTGTGGATTAAATGACCCAGATACAACATGTTATTAGTGAGCTTTAGCTGTGTTGGTAGGCAGATTATTTAATGTCAGATATAGCCAGGACAAGATTAGCTGTTTCCCCCTCTCTTCAGTCTTTATGCTAAGCTAAGCTAATCGTCTCCTGGCTCTAGCTCCATACTCCATACTTTCTCATCTTTGCAAAAAAGTGAACAAGCATACATCCTTGTATTTCTTCCTATTCCTTTAATAACAAATGAAGTTGGTTTACTAATCAGTCAAGGGAAACTGCAGTTTACTAAAAAAGCAGCTCCTGTGTCTTGTTTTCAATGGAAAAACAACTACGACTCTTTTCAAATCGGCCTTTGCCAACAAGCAAGCTGTCGTTCCTGAACACAACATCTCAAAATATTCACTATGTGGCAGTTGGTTTGTGGTCATTTGAATAGTTGTAACTCTGTTTGGGAATATAGGATTATGCACAAAAGCACATTATCAGCTGACAAGGTTTTTCCTGCTCTGTTACCAGAACTTGAGGCTCTGTCATGAAAAACAATCTAGCAAAATCTAGTTTGACCTTATCTATTGTGCTTACATGGTGCACATTCCTATAACTTTGTGTTACCACAAAGCAAACCTGGGTGTAATATTTCAGTGAGAGGAACAGGGAGTTAATAGGAGCCTGGAAGCTCATTCGTGCCTCACAGCAGCACCTAACAACAGAACTAATCAACCAAACAAATATATAGCACATAAGGAAGATGCTTGGGTGGTGGAGGAAGCTGGTGCATAATGTTATCAGCAGCGTAGCGCTTGCACAGGCTAAAACCAAGTGCGGAGTTAGGTCTGACTATACGAGACTATCAGCAGAGTAGTGAGAAGTGAATGAATATGATTGGATGTTTCTGCACTACACTGTAACACAAGAGGGCACCAGATTCAACAACTGACCAACAGAGCTGCACATCTCATGACAGGTCAGACTATAAAAGACCACATTAAGATGGACAACTTAGTTCAAATGGCTGGTATTGACAGCATAGTGGACAGAAGGTCAGCAGCAAAGGCTTCTGTCCTCTCCTCTGCTCTCTGTGCTCTCTCACACACACATACACAAGAAAAAAAACAGACCAATAGGAATATTGATAAGATAAATATAAAATTATGACCATACCCATCCCTACAGCTGGTTGGTGGCTTCACCTTAACTACAGGTGTCAGGCACACAGCACCTCATACTTCTGCAAACCACGGATACGTTGAATCTGCATGTTTGAATACATTTAATATGTAGCATATCAACATTTATACAATACGTATCATATAAACATTTCTAAAGTGACATAGTTCAGATGACATCTATATGAGCTGACTTTCTTATTAGGAGGGGGAGGGGTCTGGTGGTTGGCTAGAAACTTGGTCAACATGGCACATGATGGCCAAACGACATATTTGGTTGTTTAATTTGGAGGATTTGTTTTTGTTCTTTTCAGTGAAATGCCTTGACAACTGTTTGATGGATTGCCATAAAATTTGGTGAAGATACTCATGTTCCTGTCAGGATGAATGAAATTGAAACTTAAGTGATCCCATAATTTTTCATCTAGCACCGTCATCAGTTTAAACTTTCAATTTGTTCAGTACTTTGGTTTATGACTAAATACTTGCAGAACTATTAACAGTCCCATCAGCCACATCTGTTCTTTGTAGCTAGCACAAATTAGCAAAGGCTAGCATGCTAACATGCTAATCTAAGCTTGTTAAACGTGGTAGACATCTCAGCATTGCCGAACATGTTAGCATGCTAATTTTAGTGTTCAGTTGAAAACACTGCTGTGCCTATAGACTCACAGAGCTGCTAGTATGGCTGAAACTATCTGTATGATAACATAAGGTTGAGTGATAAATTATATATTGTGCAATTTAGGTGAATTGACCCTTTCAGTTTTGTTAAGATTTCATGTGGTGGGGTGGGAAAGATGCCAAAGAAGAAAAACTGCACCAATGACAGGAGCAAGTTGCATGAAAATAAAAAAAAAGATGAACTGAAACCAAAAGCCTCTTTATCAATGAATGTCACAAAGCTTGTGCAATAATATATTTCTGGACTTGTTTCACTTTCTTCAGAAGGTCCAACTCTTTCCTCCGTGTGTTGTTTGTTGACCAAGAAACTACAGTTTCTGTGGTTACAACGGGCATACACATGCATACACCTTCACTGCACAAAACACAGTTACATGCACAAAGAGACAAATTCTCAAATGTGTTAGATCAGTTATGGGGTGACTGAGGGTGAGCTGATTACATCACATCTCTGGTTTTCTGCTTTGGCCGCTGTCAGCGTCTGCTTGTTTGGAGGGTAAACACAGCTGGGGAAAATAGACTATTTCTGCAATCTTCCAATTTTCTGCTTTTGTTGTGGTCATAAAAATCAGACACACTTGTTTTTCACACCTCTGATTTAGAGCCAAGAATCTTTCAAGCATCGCTGATCGTGACTGCTGGGATGAAAAGTTGTCTGGAAATAAACTGGATTGTGACCTTGACCTTGTGTTCATCTGCTAAACTTTCTTTCTTTGTCTTTTGTATGAAAGCCCATTTCCACCAGTAAAGGAAAAAGAAGTAGATAAGAAGTCAGTCATAACAAAAACGATCACGGTAAATTAAAATTAGGGGATACAAAGTTTAACTTAGGCCACCCTTCCAAATCTGAACCCCCACTATGAGGCAAGAAGAAATCTGGGCTCTAAGTATGTTTTGACCTCCCATGAGCATTTTTTAATCATGACTAACATTTTCTGTTTCCATACTTTCTCTATGCCATTCCTCTCTGTTAATAAAGTCTTTCCCTTTTTGTGCGGACATGTATAATAAATACATAAATACTGATAAATTACTGTATGAGCTCATGGGTGTCTCTGCTGTTATATGTCTCTGACATCTGTTGATTCCAGGTTTTAGGGATTTGAGAGGGGTCCCCCTTCCTTCAAACACACACACACACACACACACACATCATATTTCCTGTCACAAGGCTCATGTTACAGTACTTCTAAACGATCATACTCAGGGGTTTTAGCTCACACTCACACTGACAGACTTTAATGGGACACACTCCACAGAGATACATGTATATGGAGGACTGTGAGTGTGTATGTGTGCTATAATTGAATAAAACTTGAATGTGACTGAGCGTGCCAGGAAAGCAAACTGCTCCCTGAGGGGTTATTTAGGTGGAAGGCGGCCGTTCACAGATGGCAGAAGGCCTGCTTTGGGCCACATCACACTTACACCAGCAGCTGAGTCCTGGGGGAGATTTCCTGCATGCATTTACCCAGTGTTCCTCTGGAGTGGATCAAAGTATTTTTCAAACTACAGTGCGAAACCTTAACAAGCCACCAAGTCCAACATTTAGTCTTAAAATTAACTGTACTTTGTAAAAACTGTAAAAAAGAAAAAAACATGTAACACTTTGTACATAACAGTAAAAAGATAGACTGAAAAAAAAGCCCATCTAGATGTTTTAAATAAAAGGTCATCTTTGTAAGACTGAAAAATAGAAAAAATTGCTTGGTTATTATAGATATAGCATGTAAAGTTTAGGTTTCTATTTATGAGGAATGTTATTATGCATAATAAGAAAGCAGATTAACAATAATTACAGCAGATTTGTTTGTCTCATTTACCCATGATACTGCTTCTTTCTTTTAATGTCAATAATATTACCACAGTTTGAGTTTTGTAGCCGCTTCTTTTCACACTCTCTTATAATCTCTTACACACACACACACACACACACACACACACACACACACACACACACACACACACACAAATACACATTTTTCTATAAATAAATTACAAACATTGACCTTTTAACTCAATTTCATTCATCCAAAGGCCGTAGTTACGTCATAAATAGCACTAACAGTTTGCATTAATAACAAATATGATGAGTTTATGAAGCGTTTGTGAACTAACACTAACATTAACTCTACTTGAAGCTACAACATTAAATGGCGATAATAAACATTAATGCATCACACTGAAAGATGCCATTCTGTATAATGACTACTTTACCTTTAATGCATTTTATATTTACCTTCACAATACTTCAGTTTATTATCATCATGTGTATTTTTCAGCTATGGTATTGCTACTTTTAGAAAAGTATTTGAATCCACCACTCCCCAGATGCAGGCGCACTGCTTCGCTCATGTTTCCACAAAACAAAACAAACAGCACCGAGTACATCCGATTAAAGACAGCAGTAAAGTTTTAACTTGTAATAATGCCTGACAGCCAGATGGCCAGATGTATGTGATATCCATGCTGACAGTGTACAGAGCAAACATTGCTACAGTCATGTGCTACTTATTTAGACTGCAGAGGCTTATGAGGCCAGCTTGTGCTGTAATATGAAGGCCAGTTTTGACTGAAGCAGGCCCTGTTTTAAACATGATGTGGAAGAAATCACACACACAAACACATGGACACACACACATGGACACACACACACACACACACTCTATAAACCAGGGAGGGAAGAGAGAAAATATGGACATGTTCAGATCTTTTGTGATCTTTTGTGTTTACATCCACTGTAAACTTACAACAAAGCGGAGCTAAAGAAAAGATGTCGTCACATTTGAACAATTTCCTTTTTTCTTTTTCAAACCAGTCAGTGCAGGCTCGTGCAAATCAGCAGGCCTGTCAGATAACTTTAATATTTATCTATCAGCTGTATATTTACACTGTTGTTGTTTGGTGATTCCACTATCAGCATGCTGCTTTTTATTTATTATACTGTAATAATATTCATTTTGTTCATTCTCATCTTCTAAAATGCTATGCCCCCTTTTGCCTCCGAATGCTCTATTATTAATATTATGGTTATTAGTAGTTTAAAATTAGATATGTGAAATTGAAATTGTGACTTTTATTATGGTTGCTGAATTCGCACAAATCTTTCAGTTAAATCTTCAATTCCGTTTAAAAAACGAAAGAAAATACAGATATAAAGCAAAACAATCAATCAAATCGTCAAAAATCGCACCTGCGCATAAAGACGGACATTATTTTATAGAGTCTAAATTAAAATGATAAATCCCGAGACTTGATTTAAAATTGCACAGACGCTGTGTAAAGTCAAACACATTTTATTCCAAACATTTTAAGAACTGTAAAACATGTTTTTCAAAAACATTTGCTTCAAGCAACCACACTGCTACACATGGTGGCCTGACTGCAAGCTTAGGCCATCATTAAAAATGCGTATTTACAAAATGTACCGTGGGTTTATTATTCTGAGGTTGAGCTGAAGATTCAGTTCAGCTCCTCGTGAGTTCGTTAGATTAAATTAAATTAGACGAAACTTTAATAGTCCCAGTGGGAAAATTGGGAAACTGAGAAACCGGGTAGCTGGGTATCATTCCGTGAAGCGAGACCGGAGAGATGAACGGAGAGTTTGGAGCCAAAGATGGGACCGCGGCGCAGCGCCTCGGGTCGAAGTGTTCAAAACATGAGGGGAAATTCTTGGAGAGGAGCGAGGAGAGCGCTGGTATAATGCTGCTTACATGTGGGATGCTGGGACAAGTGTGGGAGCTTAAACGACTTCCTAAGCCCATATCTCGGTACAAATCAGGACCCTGAAGACAAGACCCCATCCCGGTGTGCGCTCCGGGCAGAGGGAAAACAGGCATCAGGCTGCGCTCCTGCGCCCTGGAGTCTTTCAACTCTCCCAAAAAGAAATGTTGCCTCTTGAAGCGTTTTCTCCGCCGCAGAAAGCTCCCGTTTTCAAACATATCGGCCGACATGGGATCCAGGGTCCAATAATTTCCCTTTCCGGGATTCCCGGGCTCCCGGGGCATTTTGACAAAGCAGTCGTTAAGAGACAAGTTGTGACGGATTGAGTTTTGCCACGCAGGAAACTTCTCCCGATAATACGCAAAGCGCTGGCTGATAAAATCACATATCTCACTGAGGGTGAGTCTCTTTTTCGGGCTCTGGAGGATGGCCATGGTGATGAGAGCGATGTAAGAGTAAGGGGGCTTCACCGAGGCGGTTCTCTTGCCTGGACCATCTTGGAGCCGAAGTGCAAAGTCTCCCTCTTCCCGCACTTCAGCGGTGAAGGATGAAGCGCTTTGCTCCAAGTCCGCATATCCCTGATGAAAGACTGAAAAATCTGTGTTCTTCACATCTTCACCGCCGTCTGTCTGTCCCTCCACGTCAATGTCCGTCTCCTCCATGAGTTTGCTGTCCAAGGTCATGGTCCTCACAGTGTCTGGTGGCACGGCGGCCCCAGCAGGCTACATTAGCGCCTGTCTGACAAAACAGGCGCAGACCCTTTTCATTCACAAAAAAGTTGCGCATCTGACTGCATCTTTGACTTTTTAGCTTCCCTGTCTATACAGCCTCCTCCTCCTCGTCCTCCTCCTCCTCCTGCTGCAGTCTGTCTTCATCAAAACAACAGCAGATAGAGAACTGAAACATTAAACCTAAAGGTTCACATTACAAATAATACTGTATGATATATGATGAATATTAATTGATGATACTGAGAACATGCAAAGACAACATACAGCTGCATAAATGCCACCCGTTGCCACTTAGCAGACCCAGGTGTTTTTTTTTCTATTTTATTCATATATTTATTGCAGGCCTATTGTAGTACTGGGTGAAAAATGACTCCCAGTGCGTACTGATTAGTAAAAGTATTGAGACCCTTTACTTAGGCTAAGTATTAGTAGTAATAACACACTTAAAAAATACTCCATTACAAAAAACTACAGAGGCACAAAATGCAGAGTGGCCCCTCAAAAAGAGTCTGTTTCCAATAATATTTATTAATTTAATTTATTAATAGATTATTACACATAAACTTGTGAGCAGCTTTTTAAGTGTATTTTTAGTGCAAAATATGTTTTGTATGAAAGAAACTTAATCTGCAAAGTACAGTAACAAACTATAGAGGAATAAAAAGTATTATATTTGTCTCTGAAATACAGTTGATGTTGAAATGACCGCAGCAGAAGAGACTGTTTTGCATAATAATATAATAATAACAATAATATGCCTAAACTGAAAAATGAAACAAGCACATTATTTGCAGTGAGCTTGATTCTATCTTTTATGTTCTTGGCTTACAAGGCGCTCATTTCCTTTGGTGTTCCTTATGCCGGATGGTTTGGCACTTTCTCTCTCTCTCTCTCTGGCTGTTTCAAATAAGAGGAAGACGTAATCCTTTTTGAAATAATAGCTGCACTGTATCAGTCCATGTGAGGCCACCCACTTGGGAAACAGGCCTGAACTGCATGGTGGGCTGAGGGAACTGTGGGAAGTCTCATTAATGAACAATTCTGCTCTGTAGCTCTCACTGTAGTTTAATGTGATATTTGTACTCTTCTCAAACTATTATAGCATTTTATAATCGCTGCCCTTTTTTCCAGTAAGAAGATTTATACCTAGTGTTTGTCCTGTTCATGTACCTACAGGTAAGTGCACACATGTTTTCCTTTAAATATTTCATTGTGTTGTTTAAATACCAGGAAACAAACTGAATGTTTCATACTGAATTTAATACAGACCGAAACCCAGAAACAGTCGCGCTGAGGATATCAGTGCACCTTTTTAAACCAGCAACAACACAATACTGCCCTCAAAAACAACAACAACAACAACAAACCAAACAAACTCCAAGAAAAGCAACAAACACTGACAAAACACAACAAAAATAAATAATTTAACCTGTGCAACCAAACATGCCTCTGCTCGACATAGCAGACAGTCGTGCCGTCAAGGTCAAGAGAAGTAAATTGTTTTGCAGTTAATAACAGTGATCACAGCACTGAGCTCAGGTTGCAGTTTCTGGTGCGGTACAGAAATAACTTGTATCGCAGCTGTCTGGCACTGCTGACCATTATACACAAGCAACACTGACGCTATTTAGATGAAAAAAAGTCATCAATTATGACTAAACTTTCCACTGAATGTGTCCCTACACTATCCCGTTTATTTGTTCCAAAGTATTTTCAGCTACAATCTCTGTCTGTGCTTCATCAACATGTCCCCTTTTTGTCCATAGATACAGAAAAACAAACCCATCGACTTTATACACTCTGTGAAATATGTTATATACAGGCTAGCAGGTAGCACAAATACAGATTGTTTTATGAGCTGTCTAAAGCCAGAGGTACAACATCGTAGCAGTGGAACTAATTTAAATAACCTGGGTCAAGAGACTGGTGCTGATAATCGTGTTATCCTCCATTTTTTACATTCACATCTGTAGTGAATTGTGCCAGTCTGAAGACTGTTGTGTGCAAGTGTGTATGCAGAACTCCTTCCTGTGGAAATAAAAACCTTTTTTCTCTATGTATGGTCCTTAGGTGGTGTGTTTCCGTTGAGCTGAGGTCAGCCTCACAAAGTTTCCACACTTGAGGCAGCATGAGTTGGAGTTGCCCTCTTTCCTGGGGATATGCCAGCAGTTGACACAGCGCACTCTGTACTTCTTATACCTAAAAAAGTCCAGACAAAAATATGGCGGTGGTTAAGCCTCTCTGTTTTTGATATTTGAATACAATGAATGCTTAATAAAACCCCTCAGATACTTATTCATGACACTTGAAACATCAAAGAATAGGTTTGTAAATCAGTGCAACACTGATCCAACATAGCATCACTGTGGTTTTCAGAAGCAAATTGATTTTTATTCCCGCAGGCTGTGATTATGAAAGAGTGTTTGATATGGTCATCCTCAGATTCACTGCAGAGACACAGAATGTGTTTCATATAAGCTCTAAAGCTTGTGTATTGAGACTTCTATGAGCACAAAAACTAGAAATTAATTTATTTTGTCCTACCACAGCAAGTTCTTTTTGACACTTTTGCAAATACGACGGAGGAAACTGTGGAGAAGTTAAACAGATTTGTCTTTCTCTTTTCCACTAATGCAAACCAGTGCTGACAACAAGCCAACAGCAGAGCTGGTTCAGTGTTTTAGCCCATATCCAGTCTGTAGTTAGACATTTCATAGAGGTGCTTCTACTCCATAGAACTGATGTTAGAGAAAAATATGTCATCCAGATAAAACCACATACAGTCGAACTCTTAAAATGTTACAGGTGTGATGTTTTGGAACTAGTTTTCTATTCAATATTATTTGTTCTTAATAATTTACTTTATAGACAAATTGTCAAAAATGTCCAAATGGACAGTCAGCCCTCAGGATCTAATCATTACGGACCTTAATGCTTCATCCAATACATAACTGCTTAAATGTGCTTTTAAGCAGATGTTTTATTTCTAAACATCTGCTTAATAAACATCTGCTTAATGCTTTTTTCCAAACATTAAGCAGATGTTTTATTTCTAAATACTCATCAGAGATGTTTTATTTCTTCACATCTGTTTAAAAGTTCAAACTAATTCCCGTTAAATTGAATACGGCTCAAGTCTCCCATATCTAACGGGTGAGTTTCCAGCATGTGTCTTCTAAAGCTACCTTATTCCACAGGCATTACAAAGAGGGGTCCCATCCTCTGCATCTCTCCACATGGGGGTCTTCCTGGTGCAGCATGATGCACAAATCTTTCCCTCTTGTGAAACAGAAAAGAAACACAACAATATTTAGTTAGCGTTGGAGTCATTTGGAACCGAGTGTTCTTATAAACTTCATGTCAGTTTCAGTTCCATTAAAATAAAGGAAGTGCTTGTGATGCAACAAAACGTTTTCATGACATTTCAGCGGTTAATGGTCATTCTGATCTAAAAGAGTTTTATGCATCTGTGAAGTCACTGATTTATAGAGGGTGAACTGAAAATGGAAAAAGATTTTCTCATTTGTGATAAATAATAAATAATAAAGGTTCATTTCCTATCAATCGCTATAAGGCCAGTTGAAGGACGTGTATCTGGGTGGTGACAAAGATCAGAATCTTCTTGGCTGTCTTATCTCTGTCGTTAATACAAACTTGTTCTAGTTCCTTCTTGTCTAAAGAGGAAGAGTATGCAAATTTCTAATTGTAAAATGTTTGTCATTTAAAACCTGTTGCTTTAGGAGCATTATGATACTGCTGCCACTGACACATTTCACCTCCAGGAGAGAAAGAAATGTATGCCCTGATTCTTCTTCCTCTCTTCTCTATTACATGGTACTAAGGGAACTAGTTGATATCCATAATGGTCTTCAACAGTTGTTCTCCTAAATACTCATCATATGTGCAGCACCACCCAAGTGATGCTGTGCAGTCACATGTTTTGATGTGGTGGCGTCCTCTAGTGGAGGAAAGGGGCATTTCATGCAAATAGATAATCCACATGAGAGCGTTAGAATGATGCTCTGGATGATTTTAAAACACATGAAATTCAAACTTATTTACCACTATATATTGTATATATTGTGTATTTTATTTGCTCTTCCTGAGGGTTTCCCTTTAATTTCACCCATTAAAATAAAGAAATCAATTATATTTTATTAGTAAGGTATTTCTGCCTGGAGAGCCTGTAAAAATGTCAACATGAGCTGACAGCAGCATCATTGAATAGTTCCCAGTATCTACTTGTTACTCACTTGCAACAGTGTTTGTCAGGTCACTCTCCTCATCCGAGCTGCTTGTTTTAAGGGATTTCTGTGATGTTCGTGTTCTCAGCCTCGGTTTTCTTACACTCTTGTAGAGCTCCTTGCTGTGATGGAATCACATGCAGCAGAGAACAATAGTGCGTGTGAATTTAACTACATCACCATTTTTTTTAAATGACCATGTAGAAACATAATGAGATAGAAAACGTGATGCCCTCCCCCCACCCTCCAGTTGAATCTGTCATTACCTGTACTTTGAAGTTATGAGGAGCCGACACTGTTCCTTACTGTCGTCCAACTCCGTGTCCATCCTGAACGTCACTCCCTGGAAGTCTGGGTCTTGGATATCAGCACTCCGGCTGGGATTAGGTTGTTTTCTGGGAGTCTTGGTTCTCCATGTGCATTCAGAGGAGCGATGCTGAGTAGAATAGTGTTCAGTTTCCTCCTTTTGCACCGGTCTGGGTTCTGGTTTTATCGTTTCAGACGGTGAGAGGTTTGTCTGACCCTGATAGTTTGAGGATTTCAGTTGTGCAACTGGAGGGGATTTTTCCTCTGTGGGAGCACGTGAGCATTCTGGTTGAGATGACGTGATCTCATCTTGTTTTGAGAGTGAGTGACGACTCTCTGCAGTGCTGAATGAGAGTGATGCTGATTGTGAAGAAGGCAGGACAGAGCTCGGAGGTGTCAGCTGGGTGTCACATGGGAGCTCTGTAGTCAAAGCAAGGTTTGCATTGTAGTCTAGTATTAGTGTCGGCTTTGATAGAGTTACGCTTACATCTTCATTTGAATTAAAAGTCAGCTGGGTTTTAATGGATGCATTGAGGATATGTGTTTGCAACAAAGCATTTTCAGAAAAGGGTAGATTAAAAATATCCTGTTCAGCAGAGAAACAACCCTTCTTACTCTCCTGGTTCTGCTCTGATTGTCTATTACTCATCTTGACCTTCTTTTTGTCTCTATGTGGAGCATTTTCCTCCATCAGCTCTGGTCTAACAGTGTTTGTTTCTTCAGGAATCTGCGCTTGAACACTACAGCACACTTCAAAGTCTTTCATACAGTGATGTGGTTTATAACTACTGTCTCCTCCGCTACTGTCCCCTCTTACATCATTCACAGGACCGACACCAGATGTGATTTCTTGCCTCTCACAGATAAGAACAGATGGTCTTAATGTGTGTTCGACACTTACACAGTCACCTCCAACTCCCTGAGCGGTCACATCTGCTGCTGCAGTCAGTGATTTGGCTATTGAATAGCCTAATTTTGTGGTAGATGATACTGATCTTGTGTCCAGTTCCTCTACATCTCTTTGATGCATGAGCCTCTCACACTGCAGGTTGATCAGAGTCAGCACTTTCCAGGGGCTGTTGCATTCAGGATATTCCTCAACCAGAGTTATGACCTTGCTGCTTTGACTTTCCTGTTTCCCTTTTTTCACCTTATTATAAGGCGACATACGAGACAAACTGTGCTGGCAGGAACTATTAGAAGTTTGAAATGAATGTGCATGCTCTTCCTCTCGCTTTACTCTGAAATGATCCTGCCTAGATGTCTCATTAAGCCATGTGGACAGAGAATCCGTGTTCAGGAAACTGTTGTGGATGGGAGGTGCTAGTTTGTTAACTTCCTGGAAAAGGTAGAAGAGTGCGGATTGGGAGGCATCTTGTTCAACTGTGCTCTGGTTTCCCTGGAAGAAGGCAGCTTGTGTCTCTTGTCCTGTGCTCATATTCAGGCAATGTCTGCATCATAAATAGAAATAAACAGCGTTTAGATCAGTAGTTCCAAAGCTGGTGGACCCCCACAAGAGGTTGTGAGGTGATCACAGAAAAAAGAAATAAGACAATAGAAATCTTTCTACAAAAAAATGCACATTTTTCAGATTTCTCTCTTGTCTTTTTTTGTTGTTGTTGTAAAACATTATATAGTTTTACCTCTCCAGGCCACTTAATGTTTTTCAAATGGAAGAGTCTGATAGAGAAAACACTCGTCAACTGAACTCACAGACATGCACTCTGTGTGAGGTGGAAAATATGTAGTTAATTGTTTCATATTAAAGAACTGACAAGAAAAAAAGCTGGGTAATCATCATAGAGGTTGAATTGCATTCCAAACGTTGGCACAACACAGAATAATACACCTTTCCACATTAGTCGCTCCTTTGAGCTATAAGCTATTGAATCCAGCAAATAAGCTAGTGCTACTGCAGTGTTTAATAGTTTTGTTTCCAAACTGGACGACAGTAACAGTCGAGACGTTAAGCTAATGAAAACACAAACTTAGAGTTTGTGATAGTTTTCTTATAATGTATTGTACTCTTGAAAAGCGAGTTTAATTAGGCCTGCGTCACATTATAGGAGCCTATATTGGCTTTGTTAGTTATTTAAAAACCACGCAGAGGTTGTTTTTTGTTTTGTTTTTTTAAATAAGTGGAAATACTTTAATTACATGTAGCTTCTTTAACTCACCGGAACAAATGTAACAAAACCCGGAACCGTTGGTTAAGTTTAAATGTGTTCTAGAACGAAAAAGTAGCCATCCGTGTTCTAGAATGTCGACGTTTTCGCGGTTTTCTGAGTTTATATGTCGCGAGCGCAGACAGGTCACAGTGCCACTGAAACACAGAGAAAATATCCCAAAACTAACTGTACTATTAAACAATGAATCACGTTTGTAAATGTGCATGACACTCACTGGAAATTAATTAGTATCCCACCTTTGTTCTTGGACATTTATGTAATAACATATAACATAACTTCTTCATATTGTGAACCACTCAAAATGGCTACTGGACATCCTCAGTTAGCCTATGTATTGGCTGAGTGGGTGTACGTTTTTAGCAATTAACGTGTGTCCTTAACCATCAATTATGAACTATAGGAGTGTAGATCGCAGAAAGTAGCATACTACATGAAGCCCGATCAATGATCGCATATCAAATAAACCAATAATTGGGCCTTGTATTATAACTGCTCACCGATCAGCTCCCTCCTACTTTAGAGCTGTCATAGCCTCGGCTAACCAACTCTGCACCATTTGAGCCTAACTGAGCAGAGTTCAAAGGTTGTCATGCTAGAATTGTAATTGTACAGTTCACTCAGTTAGCAAGCCATCGCTCACCTTCGATCTTCACATCGATGATCAACTAAATCATTAAGAGTGTCTGTCAACTTACTCAAACCGATGGAGCTGGTTGCTGTGACCGGATCCCTGTTTTGGACTAGGAGGAGTTGCGCGGGTGTTTTTGGTTTGCTTGATTACAGCTGCTGAGGTATAAAAGTTCACATTGGGCTCCTTTCACTTAGTAGAAACATATCAATTTCTGTGGACAAGACCAAAACCCCGGTTAAGTATTTGCTGGATAAACGGGGAGATTTTACCAAAAGTAGCCACCAGATACTCATACAATTAACTAGTGATGATTATTTAAGTTGAATGAGTTAACGGAAACGTCATTTTTGTCCCATTTGAGTCCCTGTAGTAAAGTGTAAAGTGAGTGCAGAGAGGACAAAATAATTTTAAAACGCATTTTATTGCACAACTTTAAATATTGATAATTTCTAAGACATAATATACACTTACATTTGTGCATAAATTGGACCAGTACAGTAGACTTAACAAGTAAATGGTAAGTGTGGTAAACTCGTTCCATGGTAACGTGAAGCCCGTCAACTTAAACCTACTGGGCTCCACTTCCATCCAAGCACAGCTGAACCACATGAACTAATCAAGCCTTAATCAGTCACCAGAGAGGAAGTGCTGGGTCATAACAGCACCGTGAGCATTAGACAAAAAAAGTCTTTCCTGTGATAATGATTTTTTTTTTTAAATGCTCAAACTGTTCTTCCTCTTGTGATAATTATTTTTTTTAAAAATCAGTTTTATCCAACACTTCAAGCAAAAGGTTATGAGCTGAGGCCCTTGGGTGTTTTATGACATGTTTATAGTAAGTGAGATGTAAGATTTAACAGTCTATATTTTGCTTTAAGCACCCACTTTCTGAGCTTCAGTAAATGTCTGAGTTGCCTGAAACTACAGTCAGCATGTACTTGTTGAGCCATCACAAAACCTACAAATGAACTTGGTACATGAAAATGAAGTAAATGCTATGCATACAATATCTGACATGTGAAAAAGGGTGATAATTATGGACTGGCTGTAATGACTAAGAACATCGTCTTGTGATACTTGTGCGTATATGAGCTGTAACAAGGAATGTTCCATTCAATGGCACAAAGATGGACTTTGTTAAAAAAAAAAAAAACCTGCTCTGCAACACAAACATGAATGTCTCTTAACTCCCCCTGGTGTTTTAACAAAGAACAGTCTGTGAGATTGAATGGTGATAATGCTGACCTGAGAACACTCCACATAAATAAATACGTTGTCGGTTAAAACATCACAGTTTTCTTCTTTTTTTTTTTTTTTGGAAGTAACCATTAATTTCACTTTGAGTGAGATTTGAGTCTGACTGTCTGATCTCATCTGCAGCCCTGTCCTGTCATTGGTTGTAAGTGTGGAATTTGTCAGTCAGCAAGACATCTTGGGAGTTGCTACGGATTTTACTATCCTCGCTGAGCGTCTCTTCGTGGTTGCCCCCCTCACTCAACCAGCACATATGGTATCTAGCTTGCAGCGACACCCTCTCATTTTGCTCCGATCCCCCTTCTTCCATCATATGTGCCTCTTCTCAGTGAGGTTTGGGAACGTGGCCGTCCACGTAGAAGTTCCTGGTGACTTTGGGCAAAGTCAGCTCCATGCCTTCATGCTCTGGAGTGAGAATGATCTGACATCCCAGCCGGGAGTTCTCCTGAAGCATGGGCGCCATGTCCAGCATGTCATCCTCCCTAAAGCAGCAAAATATCTGTGAACATTTACAGCGATCTCCCTTTCACCCCATCACACATTTATGTAAAATTAAATGTATATCAGTTAGTGAAGATATCAGGAGTAGACCTACCTCTCATCAGGCTCTGGCAGTTTGTCAAAATGAGCAGCACTAACATAAACATGACATGTTGAGCAGGCAAGAGATGCCTCACAGGCTCCTGAAAGAAAGAGACACACAAATAATAAGCAATAATTGTCTTAAAACTGTGCTTCAAATAAATAGCTTTAACTGTGGAAACACTCACCTTCAAGTTCAATTCCATTCTTGTGCGCCAAGTAAAGAACATTGTCTCCCACTTTGGCCTTAACTGGGATCCTCTGGCCCGACCGATCTACATACACCACATTGACCCTGAACAGCAGACATCAAATAAGATATATAAGATATATTGTACATGATTTCATGCCTACAACTCAAACAGATTAAATTAAACATTAGATGAGGTTTTGAATTGATCTTAAAGAAAGGTTTCATTCATCATTTTGCCGTTTTGATTAAAAGAAAAATGGAGGCAGTAGAGGAATTCCATTTTCATTTGCGCCTGATATTGAATTTTTGAGGTTGATACAAGATCAATAATTGACAGTTAACGCCAGAAGAGCTGAGTCATGTGTGACTGGAGTTGTTTTAGATTCTTGAAGATGTTTCTTCTTTTATCTAAAAGTCTTCATTTCAGAACTGAAGACAAATGAAATCTATAATAATATGGCCATAATGGCAACCATAAAATAACCACTTTGATATCAATGTACATGTTTCTAGTATTAGTCTTTTTCCAAAATGTCTTCAAGAATCAAAGCCGGGTCCAGTTGCCCTCAACTCAGCTCTTCTGGACGTACCGTGACCTGGATGACTGAGAATCTACACAGATGTTAATGGTGACATTGTCTGTAAGTTGCCTCAAAAATAACTTTGGTATTTCTGCACTGCAACCTACTCTAATATATCTGTGCTGAAGTAATATCAGCCAATTCAAGAAGACTCTGATTTCCAATGTTCAGGCCAGTGCTTGTAAAACTCACCAGTGAGTCACATTAGATTTCTGTCTGAGTGTCCTTACTTATCATGGAGTAACTATTGTAAGTGTCAGGCAGATTCCTGCTCAAATTAGCCCCAACACAAGGCTAAAAATGTGCAGCTACGCAAGATTTTTGGTCGACTTCAACTTGGATTTATGCAGCAAATCTGTACATATTGGTTTGTACGGAACCCCACAGGTACTTTATCAGGAGTGAACATTTTGCTAATTAGTGTGCATTTTAGAGCTGCGATGATTAATCGATTAGTTGTCAGCTATTAAAATAATTGTCAACTATTTTACCATTCTGTTAATTAATTAATCATTTTGAGTCATTTTTTAAGAAAAAAAAAATCTCAGATCCCAGCCTCTCAAATGTGAATATAAATGTGGTTTCTATGATAGTAAACTGAATATCTTTAGGTTGTAGACAAAACAAGACATTTTCTCTCAGGCTCTGGGAAAACAGTGATCAACTAATCAATTAATTGAGAAAATAATTGATAGATTCATTGATAATGAAAATAATTGTTTCAGCCCTGCATGAATTATTATTAATGTTCAGAACTGCAAATTTGTACCCTAAAATTTATAATTCATACAGATGATTCTTGCCCTCAAATGCTTTATGTGTGTGCAATGCCAGGTGCTGATTGGAGAACTGGCACTTTTTTTTAAAGGACAGGTTCACAGTTTTTCCAGGTCTGTCTTAAAACAACAGTCAGGTGCCTAAATGAACACTGACAAATGTTTTTTCTTGCCATAATCAATCCTCCTGTTTATACTGACTATTAGAAGATCCCTTCATAATACACTTACAATGGAAGTGATGGGGGCCAAAATCCAGTGCTCCTGTGCAAAAATGTATTTAAAAGTTTATCTGAAGCTAATATGAAGCTTTGTTACAGTCTTTTTAGTGCCAGAGTCCCTCTTTTTGTTACTATACTTCCAACGCAGCTCAACAGGGAAACACAAAGAGGGAATTTGATGCTAAAATGTGACAGATATCCACTTGATATGACTAAATCAAACTGCTGAAGCCTCATATAAGCTTCAAATAAATGTTTAAACGGATTTTGTCCCCCATCACTTCCATTGAAAGTACATTTGAAGGGGATCTTTGAATGATTACAGCGAGGAAAACCTCTTTCAGTGTTTGTTGTAAGACAGACTTGAAAAAATTAGGCAGCTCTCTTCTATCCAAATCAAGCACAAGTTCAGGATGAGGTCAGTGTGCCACAAAATGCAAGTTGAGCATGACTGGGCAAAAATTAGAAATATCTTTCCACCCTGTAAAATAAGATGCAGTCTCCACTGGTTTGGAACTGAAATTCTGTTTTAATGTTGGATAGATGAAGCTCTGTTCTTACTAAAAGTATAAATGTGTATTACTTAATTTTAAAAAATTAAAAAAAAAAAAAAAAAAACCTCGTAAACTTACACATCGTCTGGGTCTTCTGCGTTGGAGCTCCCCTCCTCACTGTGGTAAAGACCTTCGAGAGAAGATAAGAAGGTATCAGGAAAATGAGTATCGCTGCTGTCAGGGGTGATAACAGACTCCACAGCATCGAGGGGATGTGTGACTTGTTGCACAAGGTTTCACCACAACATCTGGGTGACGTAAAGTTACACAAGTGTTATTGAGTGAACTTTCGATACTAATGATGGCCGACATCCCCCGACCACCTGCACGCCAATCTTTCCTGGCATCATCAGTAACATAAACTCTTGTAAAAAGGAGAATTATCACCGCTTATTCAGACTTATCGTGCATAAATCGTCCTGAGGTACAAGAAGCAGGGTCTTAGTGAGGCTAAATGTGTTAGCAAGCTGCAACACTCACCTATACTCGTCTGCAAATGTCGATTAATCGTTCGGAAACTATCGAAGGAGCCTCCCCTTTGTAAATTAGCTGCACTGTTCCCACAGCTCTTTAGCCTGTACAGGGGACATGTGCTACAGTCCGGTATAACTCGAGAAAGTCTCAAAGTCAGTCCCATGCTCGACCGGACAGTAGCTGAGGCCGCCATGATTATGTTTTGGTCACGTGGTCGAAAGCGGCCAATAGGAAAAGAGCTCCGGCGGAGTGATATACAGCCGTGACAGCAGAGGGCGCTGCAGCCTCACACACTGCACAGAAATGACTCAAATATAAAGATCTTATTATGATATTCGGGTGATTTAAATTTAAATAGATGAAGGCTAAAAGATGACCAGTTAGAGTGAGATTAATTTGCTTTCATCAGGGTAAAGGCTAACCAACCAGCTAATACCTTTTCAAACAAAATGTTAGAGATAGAAAGTACTTGAGTACTGCACTTTAAGATCCCCCCTAGATATGTTTTGTGTCTGTTTTTTTCCACAAAAAAGTTCAGTTACCTAGTTAGAAAATCTTAAAATTACATCTCTTCCTTCTCCCTCATTAAAAATCCAGAATCTATGAATATGTAAATATTTTCATATTCAAAAGTTACTCAGTGTTTGTGCACTGGAGGCTTCAAGTTTCCAAACTAGCTGTGATGTCACAAATCCTGCTCATAGGCTCGTAGGATTTTCAGTGAGCACAGATAAACCTTCCCCCTTCAGCAGATGAATGTGAAAACAACTTTTATGTATCAAAGTCTGCACGTACATCATTCTGCACAGTGAAGGTCAACTGACGTAACAAGAAGAAAAACACATTTTTGAGCAGAGTGAGACTTTAAGAACAATGTTGCGGTACATTCACTTTACTTGAGTTGAGTATTTCTGTTTTGCCATTTTACACTCCACTGCATGTCAGAGTATAATATTGTACTTTCACCCCTATAAATTCTAACTACTTTGCAGATTTGCAGACTTTACATAAACAAACATGATAATTTTATAATATGATTGTACTGTAACATATCAAATTACCCAATAAATAAAGTATAAAGCTCCACTTTAACTACAACACTAACATGCTGCTAACACGTTCATGAAACAACAACAAGAATAATACAATGGAATAAAATATATAATAACATAACTATTTAAAATGGGCAATTCTGCATAATGAGTATTTTTACTTTTGACATCTATGTTTTGCCAATAGTAGTTACTGACTTTTAAGTAAAAAATAGGACTTGTTCTTATCTTATTCTTTTTATTGTTTTTACTTCTGTGCATTTTATTGTTTTATTATCACTATTATTGTGCATCTTCTATTGTTACTTCTGTCTTTACCTCTGTGCTCCTCTTTGCCTTCTTTTTATCTGCCTTCTTTGGTTTTATTTTCTTTTGTAAAGCACTTTGTAACATTGTTAAGAAAGTGTTATATCAATAAAGTTTATTATTATTACTATTATCATTGTACTTGTAATGGAGTATTTCTATAGCCTAGTATTTATACTTATTTATACTTTACTTAAGTAAAGGATATGAATACTTTTACTGTTGCAAAATGTTATTTGACAGCATATATTATAACATGTGGTTATATTGAGTCAATCCCACATATATATATATATATTAATTGTGGTTGTTTTATTCATCGCGGTTTATATTGGTTTGATGACTATCTCTAAACCTCAAGTATTTATCATACTTTGCAGATTATCTCCGTCTCAACTTGCATTTATTATAATCCAATATTGTAATATCTAATCTGAACGCAGGTTTTTAACTTGTAATGGAGTCTTTTTATTATATTGTAGTATTGTTATTTTTTCTTGCTTTAAGCATAAGCATACCACATTCTGTGCTACTGTATTTCGTTTCCAGATGCAGCTCTGACCAGTCTAAACCTGTTAAAGTTATGCCTCTGGTTAAAGAAGCCGGTTTGCTGGGAGCCATCAGTGCAGAGTGCAGATCTTGTGTCTGATTTTGGCCTTCAGTTTTTTTTTTTGTTTTTTGTTTTTTTTGTTTTGTTTTTTGATAAAGCACCTGTAAAAAAAAATTTAAAAAAAAGTTTGGGATGTGCATGTCCACCACACTCCTTCTGTCTGCAGAAGCAAGTCTGCACGTAGTTGAAAATAGTTAAGATTTCCACAAGGTCCCATTCAGTGTTAAGCTCTATACTCATGAGTATCACACTCAGACGTAAATACTTGCTCTGTCTTGGTGTTGTGCGCTGTAGAGGAAGACAAACCTAGATAAGAAATGTGATGCAGGCTGGCAGCAGGACGCTGTCATGTATGAATGAGACCACCAGTGTGTGAAGACAGAGAAGTGATGTTATGACTAGATGAGGATGAAGTGCTCAGACACTCTTGTTTTTTCTTACTTTCCCATTCTTCTCTGCCCTTGACATCCACTTGGAGGAAAGGAAGTTATCCCCCCAAAAAATGCTATTAAACATATAATCCCTTTACAGAGCAGTTAAACTCCCACAGAGGAGGATTGTGTTGATATTTGAGATGTGATTTATAGGCTTGAGTGAGTCTATAATGACTGATGAGCTCACCCTTTGGGATAGCACTATATTTTATGATTCTTTTCTTATCTTCTCTTCGGTGTCTCATTATGGTTTATACTTTGGGGAGAGCTCTCTCTTTAAGTTGGTTTTAAGATGTATACTAACCCCCCATCTGGCTGTAGAGGTTCCTCCCATGTGGATGGTCATAAAAAGTAAATGGACCACTCTCATGTCTACTTTTTTTTTTTTTTTTTTAATTTATAGCAAGTTCAACTCACTGGCATATAGATTATTACACTTTATGTAGTCTAAATCCACATAATGAAACATTATTGCACTTATTTATGTGCTGTATGCACTCTCTCACACACACACCTGCACAGGATTAGTGTCCAGGGACAGTTTACCTGTGTGTCTGTGAAGAATTTAGAGCATTTAGTGTGTCCTTGGGCCCTGTTGTCTTCAGGTCCTGCAGGTGTTTGTGTGTGTGTGTGTGTGTGTGTGTGTGTGTAGAGGTGTGGCGGGTGGAGGCTCTTACACGCTTGACTAGGATATTAAATTGTTCCTTCAGATTACACTCCCCATGCTCCCTGATGACTAAGCGGTACAATAATTCATACACCCCCACATAGACATTAACACGCATATACCTCCTTAAGCCATTCACACTGAAATACTTAAACAAGACACGTCTCAAGACAGACATGCGCATGCAACACACACACACACACACACACACACACACACAGTTAACAAGCTCAACAGCAACAGCATGTGTGGACATTTTAGCAGTGATATAGTGATCTGCTGAATGTCCCCAGAGAACACAATGTCTATGTGCACAGCTTATGTTTCCAAGAAAAGATAAAGCATGGAAAAACAAAACATTTCTCAGCAATCCTTTGGGTGCCATTCAATCACTCCCATCAGTACTCCCATTATTGTGTTTTACTTTCCCACCTTGTCATTCACAACAGAACTTTTGGGATATACTTATATGAAGTTTAAAATGAGCTTTCTCTTCAAAAAAAAAAAAAGTCTCCATATGGAACTTGGAAATCCAGCATTCCACATTTCCAATTCTATTCCAGGCTCTACTGGAATATCTTTGCATCATTTGCAGCTCAAAAAACTCCTTAATTACTTTTTATTTTTCAGTCCAGCCTCTGTCTGAAGCAGCTCCTGTCTCTTTTAGCTCAACTCTCCCAATTTTTTGATCATGAATCTGATCCAAAATTTGCAAGTGGACAACATGAGCAGCCCATGGAGCAATGTTAGCAACAATGGCTACAGAAAGGACGACAATTAGCGGGCATGCGTGAACGATCTCATATCAGTTTGATGGAGAAGTACAGATAACTTTGCAAATGGAGTGTTCAGAGCAAGTTGAAGACGTTTTTACATACGTTCACCTAAAGTTCTGGAACTCTGGCCAAGTTAACATAGACATCAGACATTACAACAGTATATACATATACTTATATATATATATGTGTGTGTGTGTGTGTGTATATTTATATAAATAACAGAAAATCACAAAAAGCGTGATACGTCCCCTTTAAATAAACATCAATGAGAATGTTGTATTAATACACCAATGAAAATAGTCCTCAATAAATGCATGATTTTCTCCTGTTTTAACTTACAATAGTCTTTCTTAAAAGTGAAACTATATTTGTGACCAATTTTTATAGACTTTACCTCGTCAGTAGGAAAGAATTGACTTTGGGCTGAAGGCCACAGACAGGGCAGGGAAGTGCTGAAAGATTGATGAATACATTGTTGGTTTTGGTATTTCATGGGATTTATTGACAATTAGAAAAGCACAGAATAACACGAGCCTTATCTTTGAACTTACTCATATAACACAATCTTCCTCAACAGATGGAGTTTGTCTGAACTGTCAAAAACTTAACTGAAGTCATTTTTTGTGGTGTTTAAAAGCCATTAATGTCAAAACATGAAAAAAAATCTAAAATGTAAGGTTTTTCCAAATGTGTGTTTGTGAGTGTGTGTGCTCATTTTTACTTGGTGTTAAATGTTGTGACAGACCTGCCTGTAACCACATCATCGAGTTGGTGATGATCTATATTAGGCCACTGGGTTGAATGACAGCAGCTGTTTCATTTGATTTCAGCTGCTTTACTGCAGTCTGCTCAGAGTTGGATGGTGTTTTAAAGTGAGCGCAGAGTTTGAATGTTTCGTAGATCAACATTGCCTTTAAAGCAGCTTTGAATGACGCAAGCGTTAGCAGACATTCAGAGCCTGAACCTAAATGAAGTGATTTCCTTTTGCATCGGCGCCCAGCAGCTTAATGAGACAATAAGTTTTCTTAAGTGCTAAAACATTCTGAATTAGTTGAAATAACACTAAACATCTGAACATGTCTGAACTATTGTAACTTAATTCCATTTGATCTTATCATATCTTCATCTTAATGTTTAAACCCACTTTCGATGCGTGTGTGTACTTGTGTGTGTGTGCAATGTTGTGCAAGGATCCCTCCTCTCAGATGACTCACACAAACCTCTGAGAGTAACTAATTAGAACAGTGAAAAGGAGAAAAAAAAAGTACCCCTATGACCTGTCATGCTCCGTCTGTGTGGGAATTCTTGTTTCTCAGCCAGACAAAAGGAACTTACCATCAATGTGAGTAAACACAGCAGCCTGGGAGCTGGAATTATTACAGGCAAAACAGCATCTTAGTCAAACTCCTGTGATGTTTATACGTCAGCTCTGGGACACTTTCTCAATTGTGTGACAGTTAAATGTCTCCCTGGGACTCAAGGTTGTGTTCGGTTGTGTGTAATTAATGACCTTTTTAACACACAGCACTAAAAAGTGCACAGCGGCCAGCGGTGAGGTGTTTGTTTTAGCTTGAGGTCTGATTGTGGTTTAGTGGTTTCAGTCTTTGGCTGAGCGTCTAATGTCTGGCCCGTGATGGACAGCGTTGACTGCTGACTGTTGACCTTTGACACTGGATAAAGAAAAGCTGCGGAAAGAGGTCAAAGACTGGGGAGGTCACAGAGGTGCAACCAATCATGTCATCACAATCCAAACACACCGCGGAAATCATGAGTCTGCTCCAATTATGTTTTTATGTTTGTCTGTTTGTTGCTTGTTTGAGTAGAAAAGTTTGTGGATTTTAACATATATGAGCATCTGAATGAGGATACACAGTATGTTGATCAGATTTCCTCACATTTAAAGGGGGCTGGTGACATTCTACATTAGTTTTATTGTCAACAAATCCCATAAAGACTAAAACCGGCTTTGCTTAAAGTTAGTGTCTCAATACTTTACGACTTCCCCAGCCTGTCTGCAGCACTCAGCCCATTTCTGGTGGTGGGTTAATACACATTGGTGCCCTAGTGAGTACTTAAGGGGTAACTACACGCTCAAACTCTGCTAGCTCCCTCCCTCCCAGCATGTTTAAAAAATGCAGCAGAGGACCGCAGGGAAATGAATGTAGGGGGCATGACCCAGAAGGTCAGAGGACACCAACTGACCACCACTCAGTAGCATGAATAGTGACAGTATCTGTGTCCACGCTGGAAAGGCAGAGAGTCCGCTGGAGCTTTGACAGTAACTAGAAGGACATTCATGACACTTTGTACTAGTTTCTATGTGGTACCTGTGTTGTAGCTGAGCTAGTTCGACGAGAGGCTCTCTGGTGTGTTTGTGTGTGTTTGTGTGTCTGTGGGGCTGTTTATCATTAACATTGTCAGCCCTGAATATCTTGTAAAGCTCTAAATATAAGGCCCATGTGTTGTATTTACTGCTGCAGAAAAGGAATAAATCTTTGGGTTATTTGCATAACCACGGTTCTCTGAGTAGCATGACGTTGTCTCTCTGCCATCTCCTATCAGGCTTGCTAGCGCTGCAGCAGCTGTGTGTGAGAGGCACAAACTGAGGCTACAGCTAGCCGGTGTTCTGATATTTATACTTGACACACAGCAGCTGAAATGAAATAGACCTCGGAGTCTTGCCTGTTACGTCACGGTTTGGGAGGGGCAGAGAATTCGGCTGAACTGAATTTTCAAATCCAAGCAGAGAGAAATAAGATAATTTGAGCAGAAAAAGCAGAAAACGCAATACACACAGTCTGTGTATTGTTGGAAAAATCACCTGCATTAACATCATGAGCCAACATAAGCCTATGTGATTATGTGTACAGCGTAAAAAATGACTAAGTGTGGAGTTACCCTTTAAAACACCAGCAGGATGATGCATGTGGGATAGACTCAAAATAAACTGCCCATGTTGGTCATAATGAAGGATTATGTCACCCAGTGCAGCAGTGCGGCTCACTGATGTGTTTTTAACAACACTGGATGTCTATGGCACAGAGGAATATGTTATATCAGGCTTTGGCTAAACGCACCATACTTGCCATTTCATTGTTGGTTTTGTTTTTCTCGTGGGATTTGATGATATCAAGTGAAATAAACTGACTCATCGGTTGTTCACAGTATATCATCTCCCCTTCCCATAATATCCACAAATCATCTCCATCTATATTAAAGTTTTCCAGTTGTTTCCAGTTTGCCATAGAAAGCAAACTAACCTGTCAGTCACTCAGAGGTTGCCAGGGAAACATACTGGCACTCCAGGACTTGAAACATCATACTGCGAGCCAACCAACCGCAGGCCTTCTTCTGTTGTCATGGTAGCAGAATGATTGATAGGCTCCTTGGAGAAAGAGAGAGCAGCTCCAGGCCTGCTCTCTGTGTCGTCAACAGCTAAAGACTTTATGCATGAGTATGTATGGCTGTGTAAATACATATGTATCTTACTTTAATTCTAATGAAAAAGACTGACTACTGGCCTGCGCGTGTGTGTGTGTGTGTGTGTGTGTGTGTGTGTGTGTGTGTGTGTGTGTGTGTGTGTGCGTGTCTGTTCTTGGAGCTCTGTGTGTTGTCATTGACTTATGGCTGGAACGGTGACTGTAATTGACCCTTCATGATCCAGACCTGGCCTCTGTGAAACATTCAGTTCAAAACAGAGTACAATGTCTCTCTGGGGAACCAAGAGGTGTTAACTCCATGACAAACTGGACTCTGTTTCACTCCACATGATTCCAGTGCAACTTTTCATTGCAGCTGTAAATTTTCTGTATTTCAACGGTGTATTTCAAAATGACTTATTAGCCTTTTACAAAATGCCACATCTGTTTAGATGTAATTAAAATGAAAACAAAGTATGGGTACAGACTGGAGTAGACGTGACCCCAGTCTCACCTAATAGAGGATCTAGCTGAGCAGAGAGCAATAACATTTATAGGTCACACTGTGTTCAAGTGAGCAGGATTTTAAGTCCAGACTCACAGCTTGAACCAACACAAACAGGATCTGGTTCTAGTTTGCCAACTCTGTCTATCCTCCCCCCCAAAGAATGACTGAACCAGTCATTTTAGGAAGCGTCAAAACGAAAAAGAAACTTGCACGAAGAACAAAATATACTCCATGTACGGCATTTCTGGTGATTATTTTGATTTGTTCGCTGTAAAACAAGCTTCACTCTGGTATCAGACACATCAAGTCTCAGTCAGTGCATCATCTCTGCTTGTCCTGGCGTACTTCACCCCTGTCTCTATTTTCCATCCACCACGTTCTCTCCATCTACTGCTGTCTCTCAGATAAACCCCCATCCCTCATCCACTTCATGACCAAAACAAAACACAAGAACAACTTTTTTTTTTCTTCTGAATCAGGCAGACATATCTAGAGAATAGCCAGTCTAAACAGTGTTATCAGCAGTGGTGTTTGCAGACCGAAAAGGCCCAAAGCAGCATGAGACGGGAAACCTATTTTGTATGTGTACGTGTGTGTGTGTGTGTGTGTGTGTGTGTGTGTGTGTGTGTGTGTGTGTGTGTGTGTGGCTCAAATGTTTTTTTTATTGTTACATAACATAATGGTAGGCATCTGTGTACATGCGTCCTCATGCATGCCCTCAGCTTTCCTGAGAGTTTTATCAATAATGTGTTTACTTGAGAGGCCACGTCATAGATCAAAATCCGCTGTGTAATTTTTTTTTATATAAATGCCATAAATGATGATTAAATGTTAAAGTTGTATAGTAATATATTGTTATCCAAAAGGTACATGGTATAATAATCCTACAGGTGGTATATGTTTCCTTGCATGTGTGTGTGTGTGGTTTGTTTGTGTATTAAACATGTCGGGGTTGTCCGTCTCCTGCCTGAGTAATGTTATCATCTGGAGCTCAGGGTTTTATTGTTCTACAGCAGAGATGATAAGAGATACGGCAGGACGTGGTGTTGGTCTGTCTGGTATCTGTTTCTGACCATAAAGCACACTTGTGTGTTCATACTGGCATCACACGTGCTCTCCTCAAAGAGCTGGTTTTAAGAATAAACTGATCCACTAAAGTGATATTGCGACATACACAAACCAACACACATAATGACATCTGGTGACAGCTTCCTGTGGGTTACTGATCTGTAAAGATATGTTACTGTTGATTTTCTTTTGTAATGCCGTGAGCACCACAAACAAAATGTACCTCCACTGCATGGGGGCAAAGGCAGAAAACACATGATGAATGTAGGCAAATTAATCTAAAACTGTAGGTATGTGAGAAAATATGATTTTTTGTAATTCGGGTCGACTGAAATTGACCTTTCAGGGGATGATGTGAAATCTCAAGTTAAACTATTTCTGACAGCCTAATGTGGGAAAATTTCTAAACATGATTAGTTCATGTGCGTCATTTGGCACCTAAATCACTCTCTCTCTCTCTGGATTTAGATTTGGAATTGTGAATTCATTTTGGTTGCTATGAACTAGAAAACTGACTGACTGACTGACTGTCTACTGAAAGACAAAAAGAACTCATAAGAAACAGGAAGCTTTCTGATAGCTCAGAGAGTCCCAACACGTGTACAATCATTTGAAATTCTACACACAACTCCTCAGTGAATTTGTGCTGACTGAACTTAAACGAGCTTGAGAGGATTTTCTCTTCTACGCTTCAGATTTAATCTAGGTCTGTCTCTGATGTTGGTGTTTGTACCGTAAACTCTGCTGCGGTTGAAGACATGTGAGAAGATTAGTCTCTCCAAGCTGTAAGAGAGCTGCAAAGATTTAAGATTTAAGCAACGCTTAAGCAAACTTAAACAAAGCCTTCATTCTTTTTTTACATCTCGGGGGTTTGTACAGCAGGCCGGAGGAGGATTATGACAGGACAGATTTATGAGGAGATGGATTGGAGAGTGTACAAAATAAGAAGAGAGGAAGAGGTCTAACTGTGTCAAGCAAAACTCAGGCAAAGTCATCTAGTTCAAATTGGCACCAAACTCTCATTACGCTGTGTATTTAGGTCAGACATGTCGATTGAAAAAGATATTATATTACATGAGGACTGATTCAAAGAGCAGCCGGAGCTTTCATTTTATTCGAGATGATAATTTGTTAAGTAAATGAACATTGCACGGGCCATCATGTGAGTAACACTGGGATCACTGTGTGGAAATGATTAACAGTCTGCATGATTTTCATTATGGAAATGAGACGTTTGTGTGACACACCAAGCTCGCACGCACGCACACGCACAAACACACATCTTCCTTCCACCAGCTTTTCCTCTCACTCTCATTTACTACAGCCTTTCACATGATGCAACTCTTTAAACTGGTTCCTTCGCTTTATCTCCTACCAGTGGCCACATCGCACCCCTTTCCCCTGCCTGTCCACACCCCCCACACACACACACACACACACACACACACACACACCATCAGGACAGGGGGTGATGATAAAGGCTTGGCAGGTGGCAGTTGAACGGTCTGGTGTGGTTTTTCCTGGAAAATGGGCAGCTGTGAGCGGTGTTGCCTGATCCGGGATGGTGTATCTGCGCTGGGCATCGCAGCAGCTCCTGTCACCGCTCTGACTGAGTTATTACTCAGGGGTTTCCTGTTGACACGGTCACACACATGAAGGCACAGAGACACACTTGCTGTCAAATGTCTGATGTATACATTACATACGCTGTGATCACATGCAACCAGGAGGGTTTCTGAGTCACGTGTGCTTTATAATCATCTGTTTATTGTCTTATAATGAGGTGAATTCACACAGACGTACAGTATAACTGTCTGTTGGGTCTTTTCATTAAAGAGCAGAACCAAAACCAGACAGCTGGGAAGGTGACGTGGTGTGAACAGGTGTGTCAAAGGTTACTGTGTGTGTGTCTGCTGCTGTAACATCAAGCTTGTGCACAGTGCAGGTTTTAGTCATACGCATTCCAAGACATGAACACATACGCCCATGCTGCACACATCAGATGCAGACAGACACTCACAAACACACACACACACACACACACACACGGTCCCTTACTGTAATTATCACAGTATACTTACGTCATCCTTTCTCTTAAGTCTATAAGGCAGCACAAAGTCACGTTATTTCATAAAGACCAAAGTAAAACCACACACACACACATGAAAACAAGCAGACAGACTTTCATGCAACTCAAGTCAATTTATGACATTAAAAACAACAAACGCTGGGAAGGCAGACAGACTTAGTGTGTTAGAATGTTGTAAACAGACAAACAAGGATGAGCATCAATAATAAGACTGTTAAAATATGTCAAAGACAAGTGTGATGACTGATCTTTACTGGAAGTTTAGTCATGAAGAGTGTCTGCCAAAACTTTGGTTGCATAGTAATTTGACCAAAATCTATTCAGTAATTTGGGTTTTAATTAAAGTTATGATCCACAGCTGCATAAATGAGGTTTTTATTTCTCGTAGTCGGGGCTGAATAGATGAAAGCGGAAGGGGTTACGCTACACATTCCTCTGACACAGAAGATATACAATTTAGACAAGTTTAATAGTAACCCATGTGCGTGTGGAAATTCCCTGCACGGAAAGAATTCATTACAAATCGCTCTTTCACTTTCCTCGAGGGCATTTCCTTACCTAATGTACAAGTTACTTAGAGTGACTACAGGCTACGTTTACTTTAGGTGTAAATGAGATTTTGTTTCGCACATGCAGGCAGGCTGCTGATCTTGCATTCGTTTAACTACAGGCAGTCAAGGTTTGGTCCGGCATCGGGCGTCTTGGATCATGTTTCCTGATTGTTGGCACTTTGCCCCCCCCAAACTCTCCCCGCTGACCTTTCCTGTGTTGCAAAAGCTAAATGTCACACAGCGGTAGTGGGTTGTCAGTCAAACGTTTCCAGCGCAGAAGAAGAAGAAGAAGAAGAAACACAGAGCAGATGTTTCTTGAAAGCTGCATTTTTCATAAAGCTATCCGCTCGTGTAAGTTTTTCCCCTCACAGAAAATTAATACGTTTGGTTTTGGTTTTGCTTCTACTCAAGAGGTCAGCTTTGCCATCTGTGTAAAATATGAAGACATGCTTGATGAGGAGCCACAATACCAGGCATGCAAGCAGGAGCAGCAGGCAGATGAACCACTCGATGTGTCCTTTTAGCAGGTTCACTCTGTGAGCTTTGCAGCTTCAATAAAAAGTCCATGTGTTTGAGAACTGAAGTCAAAATTCTTCAGTAAACTTTTCTTAATGATTCATATGAAACCACAAAATGGGAGGATATGCCAGTTGCACAGACTGCACTCCCTCATGACTCCATGACTCCCACCGTGCCAATAATTACTCTTGTTCTCTTCCCAACTCCTGTTTCCACCATGTGTTTCATGTTGCTATGTTTCACAGTTGAAAGGCCTTTTGGTGGAAAGCCCCATGTAAGGAGCAGGACTCACCATAAACAACGTATGTTCAAACAACAGTATCTCTTTCTCTGTCTGTCCTTCTCTCTTTCTTTCCTTACATGATGAATGGAGCGTGGCGCTGTGCCCATCTCCCCCAGATCCATCTTTACGTCTGTGTAAAAATAGATACCATCTACCACCCCATAAGTCCATAAGAACATCATCCATCACTGTTATCAACAAAGGCTCACTTAGACCCCCTTCATCGGCATCTACAGGGGTCCATCTGCCCCCCACCACACACACACATACACACACATATACTCACACTGGTTGTAAAATCTTCACCCTCAACATAATGCTCACTCCTTATCTGTCCCTGCAGGTTTCCATTAACTATCTTGCCAATCAGTCTCATGTCAAAGCCAAACACACACACACATACATTTGGAAACAGGGTTGAATTTTCTGGACCATTTATGCTGAACTGTTTTCATGAAATTTATTTGGAGAATAAAAGGAAATAGAGAATTCAGAATATCAATGTGTGTTTATTCTTGCGTTCTGGCAAGTGTCTGAGTGATTTTTTTTGTGCGTGTGTGTGTGTGTGTGTGAGCAAGTTCAGCGGGTTCTGTCTGTGTGAGGTAAATTGTTCTCTTCCCGGGTAGAAAACCCAGCGGGCCGCACCCACAAACCACACTCTCCTCTGGCTGGCTCTCGCTCTTACCGGGGTACAGGCTCGCTGGAGTCCATACATGTTGGCTTCCTGTGTTTTCTCTCAAACTAACCTTCCCTTATTGTTTCTCGACAACACTCGACCGTTGACATGTGCTTTGGCAAGGCCTCTCCTTTAAAAAATGTGAACGCCCAGTCCCGAGAAAGGGAGTGAAGGAAGGAAGGAGAGAGGAAGAGGAGGGGGAGCAGAGAGACAGAGAAGCGAGAAGAGAAAAAATTAAAGAGAGGGGGAGCGAAAGAGTGGGCCTCAATATCTTTGACGCCAAACACTCGCCAACCCCAAACCCACAAAGAATGACATCGCAGGAGAAAGGGAGAAAGGGATGGAGAGGAGGCGAATGGGAGGGAGTAGAGGGGCTTATGAAAACGGCCGTGGATGAAGGCAATCTTTAATAAGGAGAGAGCCTTGGGTTTCTGCGGTGGCTGGTAACGGCTCCAGTTGTCTAGGAGGAGGGCTGAACAACAGAGTTTGTTTACACAGAGTAGTGGGACTTGCTAGCTTTACAGCTTGCATCGCTAACATCTATGACGACAGCATGGATTGGCTCACTTTTTTTTGCTTCACTGCACAATATCACAAAGATCTTAACTATGTGGCTCCAAAATTGCCAGTAAGAGAAGATGAGGGGACGAAACACACGGCCCTCGTTGTGTAAAACTGCATTCTGAACACTAGAAAGTTGCACAACACTCGCAAGAATAAGTGGTGCTAGAAGCTTACACACATAGCTCATTAGTGAACTACTGCAGCTGGTGAGCTAACTGCTAACATGCTACACAGTCGTTTTAAATGCTGGGGTGACTGGGTTTTAAAGTTCAGCTAAAGCCAACGAGGCTTCAGCAACGTGAGTTAGCTGAATCAAGTAATCCTCCCAGGTGGTTTAGCAAAAAAAAACTGTCTGGGGAGACACAACACAAAGAGAAGACTAACTTTAGACCCACTTGATTTGGCTAACTCGACTGCTGAAGCCTCATATGAGCTTTGGACGAACTTTAGTATGAACCACGGTATGAACATGAAATTTTTGTATCATTGCACTTAATTGAGTTCAGCAAGGATATAAAGGCTAATAACCGTTTTGGTCAGAGGTTTTGCACTCTGTCTGCCTATATTTCCCAAATACAGTATCACTCGACAACTGAAATTTCCTGAAATTGGCCTTTTAGAAAAAATTCTGAAAAATGGAAGGGGGGGGGGGGGGGGATTGACAGTCAACGTTGGGTCACATTGTGAAAAACATCAGTAATTCAATAAGATTTATCTCTAAGATTTCAAGCAAAGGCCTGTAAGTTTGCCAATGAAAAGACTTAACTATAATCATAGCTGCAACAACAGTAACTGACTCTGCAACAAGAATGTAGGGAATCTCTCTCTCTCTCTCTTTATCTCTCTATCTCTCTCTCTCACTCATGTGTCTCTGAAGGGTTCATTAGCAGAGGATGTGACGTCACCTGAAGAGTGTGTAGTCACTTGTCCGTCGACTAGTATGTTACACTTGACATTGATTCCATGTCATTAAGCAGCACCGAACAGATTTGGATTAGTTAGAGTGCTGTTAGTGTAAACCAAGGATCCCGTGACACCGTTACAGTGTCATTTCCTTGTTTAATGTCAGTCACAGTCGAAGGTTGTTAATGACAAGTGTTGCTCCACACACACACACTTTGTCTTTGAAATGTGCTTGTTACTCTTGCAGGGAGTGAAAAGAAACACTTTCAGAGAGCTGAAGTTGGGAGTGAGGCTTGTCGCTGTCTGCGCTGTGTTAGTGTAGCACTACTGGGTCTAAGCTTGTGTAAAGTCTCTCTGGGTAGCCTTTTGTTTTGTTTTCTTCTGCTGCGAGTTTGCTCGAGATATACGAGCTGATGGCGTTTCACTGTGTGTATTCTAACACTGAGAGAGAGCCTCGGCATGTTTGTCTAACCAGATAAAAAGGTGTTGTGGTGTTTCGATAGATGATGAGATGGAGAAAAGATTGAAAAGGGGCTGAGAGAGAACACTATTCTTTGTTTAGCGGTTCATGTTTACATGAAACACACTGCATCCAGTTCTTCATCAAACTGGACTTCTTTTTACTGTGAGCAAGCAGATGTGAACCACAGCCATTAAGCACATAAGCCACCCCAATGACTACATCATTAAAAAACTCCCCAGACGCCAATTCCTCCAATTACCTACAACTTAAGCTATGATGTGGCAAAACTCTTCTCTAGATCCAAGATCTGGTTAAAATTTAAGATTTATAGTTGAGTTGACTGCTTAAGGAGCAGTTAGCTGCAGAGATCAGAGCCACACAAACCCATACCACAAGAGAGCATACAGATGAGAAGATGGGCTCGTAAAAACCACATTGCCTGACACAGGAGAAACCTCTGAACTGGGACTCTGTAGAGAAGGAGCCAGTGTCCCAAAGTCAGTTTGAGAAACACTTCTTCAACACTCAAAGGGTTTCAAGGAAATGAACATTTACTTTCAAATGAATCTGAAGTGATGAAGTTATTTCCTCATTTTCACACAAATTAAGGTACGGCAGCAGATTTTACTCTTATTAACCCAAAATAGAGGGCATGTTGATTGACTGATTGTGGGTCAGTCATATTTCTGGATGTATGTTTTCTTAACTTCAGGTATCAGTTGTTATCCAGTCATTTCTGTACAATATTAAGATTCTGCCAATTGATTTCATTTCAAACACAAATGAATGGAGATCATGTCTGTCCAGGAGGTAGAGTAGAGAAATGCATTCAAATATCTGAAACACTACAACCTGGTTTGCAGCACAGTAATGAAAAGAATACAAGACACAGAATACATCTGTAATTAATTAACTAAAACGTGCAAACTCGCCTGCATGATCATTTAAAGTTGTAATCTTTTTCTTACATGAAAGCAGTGAGTGTGTGACAGTTCTACCCTCCTCTTTCTCTCACTTGCTGACATTTCTATTCCACCACTTGTTTCTTATTCTGATGAGCTGTCATCAACCCCCGAGCCTGAGGTAACCAGTGTCATGTTAAACTGATAATGAAGCTAATACACAATGCAGGCAATACAGAAAAAAATAAAAATAAATGCATGTCAGCTTTGGTGTTCTTACTGCTTTTCTCTTTCTCTGTCGTTGTGACTTCACTGTGTTGGAGCCACTAAGTTTATCACATGTCATGCACACAGGAAGGGGTGTAATGTCCTGAACACCAAAACAACTTCAAAACAAAAATCCAATTATGGGCTTGAACGCATGGAGACACAAACAGACAAGACATCATAATATATCCTGTATTCTATTTTCATTCTAAATTTAAATGTGACAAAGTGATATATTGCAGCTTTAAATTAGTACATTTTCTTTATATTGTACCATTAGGGAGCAGATTTAAAGGAATAAATCGTCAGGCATGAAAATCAAAAGTGGACGAGTCTGCAAAACTCAATGTTTATAAAATTCTTACTTCGTATAATATTTGCACCTGGCAGCTATGGTATGGTTAAGGCTAGAGAAATATCATGCTTATGGCAGATAAACAGTGGACATGGTTTGAGTTCACACACACGTTTACTTTCACACTACTCACTGCTTTGACACTGAACGTTGGCTGGATGGACGTACAGTAAATCGTGAGGTGCAGAATCAGCCAACATGAACACAATTCCTAAGGATGCTGGGCAGAGTGATAAAAAGTAGTAAAACAATATGACATAAACACACAAACTACATACACAAAAATAAATAACCATTTTTTAATCCTAACATACTTCACAGTATGGCCTCATATTTAGTCTCTATACCAAACTTCTGAACCACAAATCTATTTTTCATTTATAAATACCTCATTATCAGTCATTAATAAATGGGTGATTAATCCTTAATGAAGCCTTCAGAGAGCAGAGAGTGTATTCTTTATGTTTTATGCTATTTGTTTATAGAGGAAAAACATTCACAATCACATTATATTATGGTTCTATGTTATTTAAAACAGGAGAACATCCACAACAGGATCATTCAAAGGATGTTATTGAATGTGAATAATACAACAACATGTCTGAATGGTGATTTTTGAAGTTTTGAAAAAACACAGGTTTATCATATATCAGCTGCACAAAAACTAAAGAAGAGAGAGAGAGAGAGATACATACACACACACATACATATACATATACATATACATATACATATACATATACATGGGTAACTTTTGGAAAATTCAGAAAACTTCAGGCTAAAATAATGGTGTTTGGGGTGTTTTTCCTGCTCTCAAGTGTAAAAATGGGTCAAATTCGACCCGAACAGAATGTAGTTGTTAAAGGTGCCCACAGAATCCACAGATCTGGAATCCAACAGACTCGACAGACTCAATAGACTCAGTCCAACATCTTGCAATAATTCAGTGGTGTAAACAGTCGACTGTCTGTGCAGAGCTCTAAAGATGAATAATGGCAAGGATTTTCACTTGAATTCTGAATTAGATGGGGTGCCTGTGGAAATATAGAGATGATCAAGATGATCAAGATCAAGATAAAGATGGGTGTAATGTATAAGTCAGACACTCAACAGCGGCAATCTCATAAATCACTTGTATACAATCAATGGTCCTGCATAAGCGAGTACACAATGAGCGTTACATTAATCCAAACCAGGTGAAAAAGAAATACATAAATAATTAACCTCATCTTGGCTGGAGGAAGAGAAAGCCTGAGTCATGCGGGAAATGTTTGCAAAGCTTGATTCTACATGAAGTGCCTAAGGAGAGAGTCTCTCATCAGTGACGATAATAGCTTTCCCTTGAGAACACAGCTGTCTAGTTTGGAAAGAGTTTACCGGCAGCAGAATCTGCAACAGTAGTTTTAATGCTGCTAATCAGATTTCACTGCACAAACAATGGAATTTTTTTGGCACAAACAAATGTTGAAGAAATCACCTCAGGACATGTATGTGAGACAAGAGTATAACGATTACCAAGAAAGCATCCATCTAACATTAAAGAAAATCAGATTTATGGAAGAGTCTCCCTTGATCAGTTCTGAATCATGCAGCGCTGTTTACATCCTTCCACCACAAACATGAAGTAATCACAGTTTCCCAGAATCAAAAACATAATAACAAAATCACTGAGGTGTTATCATTTGGACAGCTCGTAAGACATCATTACTCCTGAGGATTTTGGCAACGAAAGGATGTCTGATTAAATGCAGCTCAATTGGCTCCGAGCTGGTAAAAACAGAGCTCCTTTTAGGGTATTTAAAATCACCAGGGATGATTCTCATCCTTCTCTTGTGACAGAAAACACATCTCCTCATCTCCCCTGTTGTATCCTGTGAGGTTTTTCTTTACTGCCACAGAGAGAGAACATCTGGAGCCAGTCACTCCACCGCTGGCTCGTGAGTGCAGCCCCTAATGGAACATGTGAATGTGCTATAAGATCCGGCTTGAACAGCTGCTATTAGCTCAATTACATATTTGGCTGGAGAGCGCCAACGTGCTAACTCTGCACGCATTCTCGTTTAATTGTGTAAATTGATGTTAATGTAGCACTTAAGAGCCAAGGCAGCGGGTCACAGAGGAAAACAAGTAAAAAAAAAAAAAAAAAATCTGACACTGAGCCTCAAAGCTTTGAAGAAAGGTTTAAAAGGGGTGGGTGGTGCACTGGTGAGGGAATGAGGGTAATGTAAAGAATGAAAACAAGCTCTCAGGAATCACCATTAAGAGCTAAAGGTCAGAGTTGACAGATAATGTTGCTGAAGTTTGTTTCCTGAGAATATTTTGGTTTTTTGGGGCCTATGACTCTACCTGTCCAGTTGGCCTGGGGCTAAGTTACTGCTACACACACACACACACACTCAGAAAAACATACCCAAACATATGCAAATACTCGTAAGTAGGCCAAAGGTATCACAGAGAACCTCGCCTCCAAAACTTCCCGCAGACTTGAAAGGTCACCCACGGTGAAGCACATATCTTCATAAACCAGTTAAGAGTCATCGGAAAATCACATCTGCAATTAGGGAGTGCTTGTCAGAGAACCAAAATAAACAAATAATCCCAATTGGAAAACTATACAAACATGGCCTGGAGATTTAATCTCCTTTGTTCACTTAATCAGTCTTCCATGTCTTGTTGGCATGTATACCTAGAAAGAGTAATGGTAGTTATTAATAGGAAGTAACAGCCTATGAATGAGCTTGTTTTGAGATCGTGTTTAAATGAAATTGACATTCTCTTAATCCTTATTGGCACAATGCAACATTTAAATTGAGAGAGGCAAGTACGATGATAACATTTGATGACTGTGTTGCTGATTACTTGTTTTGCTCTGTGTAGCATAGATACCCTGAAAGAGTTGTCCAGAAATAGGCATGAAATTGTCAGCTGTCCTGGAGGAGACGGAGTTTGGGAAGTAGGCTGGAGGGAGATTTCGTGACCATCTGTATTCTGTTTCCATTGGACTCATCCAAATATTGCCAGCCAACACAATTTCTCCATTGAACTGAATAGAGAAGAGCTAATCATGGAAAAGTAATGTCTTAAAAATCTTTTCCCTTCTTATTCAGAATGCAATTGTGAGACGATTAAGTGTATTTCCTTTCATGTGTTGTCATCAGGCTTCAGTTACTAACTGCATGCATATATTCCATATTGACTTTGACCTATTTTCCGTTCATATTCTCTGCTGATGGCAACACTAACCCATCTGAATTCCTTTGTCATCCGTGTCTGAAAAGGCATCGAAGAATTCTGGGCTACAAGAGGTAGACTATGTGATGGTTTATAGAGCAGACGGAGAGTATAGGCTAAGGGCCTGAGTAAAGGGGTATGCCTGAACAAACTAGTTTGTATAACGTATGTATGAACACGTCGAAAGGCATTAGTGATAGCTTTTCCTCCACTTTCAAAGGCGCGGTTAAAAAACATGCCTTCATATGAGCAGTGAGGTGCAATGACCTTTCAAACGGGGATAACAGCGCACACTTTTGCACTCTTTTTTACACATGAAAAGTGACTGAAGTAGTCATGTGTAGAGTGAGAAATAAAGGAAGTTTAAGAGGAAAGTCTGCTTTCTTACCTCCGCACACTATTGTTGCTGGAAGTGGGCATGCTTGTGGTATAGTAGGTTTCCAAAAGTTACAGAAAAGAAGACTGCTAAAGGAAGTCTGAGTGTTGATGCTGGCATGTCAAGCAGCCGATTCACAGGTTTAAAGAATTAGCAAATTGGTGAAAAGGTGCAAGTGATCCGGTGGATGGAAATAGCCAGAGCAAAGTAAGAAAAGCGTTCAGGAAAAAAGAAAGAGGGGGAGTCGAGGAATCTGAGGGAGAAAGTGGGAGCAGGGCCCGGGTGAGAACGGAAGTGTTGAATAGTAAATAAACAACCCCCCCCTCCTGATGAAGCACGAGCCCTCCAGCTGAGTTCACATGCTCATACTGAGCACCATATATTACATGTACCACATATTTCCTCATTCAACTGCATCCCAGTCCATTCTCCTCCTCTAAATGCTCTGGTTGAGTGTTTCCCTCAGCTGGTAGCCATAAAGAACATGTACCCTGCCTGTTGGAGAACATGTACTGTAAATACAGATTTGAACCCTCTGATTTATTGTCGTTCACCAAACCCAACGGACTTACAGTGGACTTAAGCGACTGCTCTGTACAGTGTGTTTTTGTGAGGCGATTAAACACACCACGCTAAAAGATGCACTGCAGCTGACGCTCAACATGTCAGTGTGGCGAGGGGATTTTTATGTTTTCCTGTATAAACACGAGCACAGATGTGCAAGAGCAGACATTTCACTTTTAAGCCCTAGTTGGAGAGTAAAAGCCAGAAGAAAGGGATATTCTGTAGAGATTGAGAAAAATGTTTATGTTAGAGAAGAAGAAAAGACACCAAATGAATGTGAGGAATTATGGAGGATCTTTTGCTCTCCAGTCTAAACAAGCTTGAAATAAGAGTGCCATTTCTCTTCGGGCACTGGCATATTCCTGGCCATACACCGAGAGAGGCACTTTCCGTGTTTTCATTAAAGCTGCTTTATGTGTGCAGCAACTGGCTAATGTTAAAATCTGTATATCATCGTCTTTGTTGGTGTTGGTGGTTTTATCTCCGTCCAGCTGTCTCTTCCTCCATTTTCCTCTCTTCTTCAAAGTGACTTTCTTTTTATTTGTCCCTGGCTACTCTTCCATCTTCCTTCTTCTACTCTTCTACTCCTCTAAACTGTTCCTGACATCCTACCTTTCAGAGAGAGGGGGGGAAAGGTCCCAGATGACAAGTCCCAGTGGGAATGTCAGAGGCTCATCAGGAAGCTTGTGAAATCCATCGCCAATGGCTCCTTCTCCAGCCTCTGCACCACATGTAAAAATACCACTGCCTCTGTCAGTCCCTCTCAATCCTAACATTTAAACACGGAAGACCTCGCAAATGCAGACCCAGCACAATGTCTACAGTGTTAGCGAACAATAAAATGGTTTATAGCAGCTAACAAAGACACTAGCTGCCCTTTCACCAAACCTCAGCAGTTATGGTGAGCCATTACATGGCCTATAGGGACTCATTTGGGATCAGTGTGCTGCCCAGTCGCTCATATAATTGTGCTTCCGTAAACAACAAGGCCTATCAGTCACTGGGAAAACTAAAATACCCTCCCTCCTGAAAAGCACCCAAACAAAACACCAAAATAAGACACGGAGCTGGAACTCACATTGACCTGCTGATCTCTGCAGTCCCACAGTGCTGATTGGCACTGACACACAACTATGCATAGACTTACCATGACATTGTTGTGGGATTTCAACTATTTGTTCCCAATATTTGCTTTGAAAGTCAATTGACCTAATTTCAAAATGATGATGATGAGATGAAGCCGGTTTCGGTTTAAGGTCACACACAATCTGTATCTGCTTCCTCCAACACATCACTGAAGCTACATAACGATAATGTTGATTAAAATTTCCTTACAGAAGATGGAAAATGAACGACGCCTTTGTGTCATTTTATACACATTCTCCTGTAATTCACTCTGGCATATTTGATATCTTTGGAAACTTTGGCATCTGGATTTGAATTTACAAGTTCTGCAGGTTTGAGCAAATCTCATGACAGACCTGCCAATGGCTTTGTGGGACTGACAAGTAATCTCCTCAGTGCCCAGATGTTCAGTTAAGGCTAACAAGCCCCAGTACGATTGCTTGATTTGAAACCCCTCTGCTGAGTTGACTTGACAACTCGGCTTGCAACTGCACGTCGCTGACAAACAAACAACTGAAGGAATCTGTGATGACAAAAAAGTAAGTAGTGGTGGGTCACAATCAAATGAAAACTGTTTAATCAGACGTCATGATTGAAAACATGAGAAACTGACTGATTTTCAACAGAGGGATGTTTGACTGGGGATTTTGTGACTCTGGAGGTTTCTTCTGTCCCTTCTGGCTGTCAGCTGAGTCTATTTCTGATCTACTGAAGCATGAAGGCAAAGAGAGGGGTTGCTTGATAAATGAGGAGAAACATTGCTCTGGAAGAATTTACCCCACTCCCCAGAGAGAGAGTGTGTGCATGTGTACATGCCTATACATGTAAGTGTGTTGGCCGATGTAATTATTCTGCTGCTGCGACTGCTCAAGGTGGAAGTGAGGAAACACTTCTCATCAAGAACACTTTTCAAATAGAATTAAAATCCCCTTCACTTTTCTTTCGCTTTTTTTGCTGTGGAGCAAATAAGCTGAAGAGGCCAGCTGGTTTGTATCTACATGTGTGTACAGTCTGGCTGATGTACTCATGATACCCCATTTACTGAAACCTGCACTGAACTTGCACCACCGCACATTTAAACAGGACCCAGCTGCTGGTGTGCTTGTGACCTGACATCTAATTGCTTGCAATGGAACAAGCAGCTTGGAAATGTGGTTTCTGGAAGAGGGGAGGGAGGGAGGTGGCGGGGGCAGTGGTGGTGGGTTGGGGGGGGGGGGGTAAAGAGATGGATGACTGACACATAGACGTGGAGGCTCAGAAACCGAGGAAGACATTAAGTTTCTGCATTTGAATTTCTCTGAACCGCGCTTAATTGGTTGCAGAGCCTGAATGACATCAGAGCGTTGACTTCCACTAATGGGCTTGCTGAAAGAGTGTTCAAGAGTGTTCAAAAACAAAATAGGCTATCAGAGCTCATACGTGAAGTTTTACACACAATCCATAGTGTTTTAGAATCCAGTTGTCTGTATAATAAATTAGTCTCCATAATGAGTTCTTTGAATGAGAATTTCTCTTTCACCCTTGCTGCTTATCTTAATCTGTTCTTATCTCATGCATTCATTGGCGAGGCAGCAGTGTAAGATGTGACAGATATTTCAGGCACAGTAAGAGGATGAAATACCTGCCGCCGCTCTGATAAAACCTCCCATTTTAAAACTGAACGAGCCAGTTTGAATGGGAGAGCAGCCAAAATGATTTATGGATAACAACACATCAAATGGTAGAACGCCAAATGTGTTAACACGGCTCAGATCTGAGACACATGTTCAGCTTATTGCTAAATTCTGAATGCTTTGATTCCTCCAAGTAAGTTTATGTGTTCAATAAAGTATTTACACTTTAACACGTTGTGTTAATTGTGTAATAAGATCAAACAGGGAATCTACCCGTCAGCACTCAGTAACTCACTTCTCTGTATGTATGTATGTATCCAGGTTGACCTTGTGAGACATTCAAAGCACTATTATAACTGTTTGTCCTTTTGAAGGACTAGTTTGACATCTTGGGAGACATTCACTTTCACCAAGCAGCAACTACCACAAGTTGAGGCTAAAGCCAATGCGGAAGTATCTTTAAGTGCAATGCCGGTGACGACCGCTAGATGCTGCCTCCAAAAAGTTCCCGTCTCCCGTTGACTCCCATTCAAAATGCATCAACAGCTAGAGATACTAAGTCAATCATGTCTTTCAGTGAGTCATTATGGTCTCAACTGCTAAATTCAGGCCCTCTAACAAGTGTACTGGTGGTCATTTTGGAAATTATTGTTCCGTTAACAAGATGTAGAGATGTATAGTAGCTTTAAGCTTTTTTAGCTCCAGAATTTGAAAGGTGACACTCCGCACTTCTTATTTGGAAGGTCCTGGCTCCAAACAGAAAAGATGGTGTCAACCATAAACTACAACTCAACTTCAAACTGACTCCAATGCAAACCAACGGATGACATCACACCTCGCTACGTCTATCTTTATATATAGTCTATGGTTGTAACTGTTTCTTAGCAACCAGCAACCGGACATGATAAAACCCCTGCTTCCACTCTTAGTAGCTACTTGGTGCACAAACATGAGAATAGCATCGATCATCTCATCTAACTCTCAGCAAGAGTGGGGATCAATGCATGCCTAAATGTCAAAATGGAAAACTATTCCTTTAAGTGTCATCTGTTTGATCTGGCACCAGTTAACCTTGCGCAAACTTTCTCTTTTACACTCATGACCACAATGAAATGACTGGACCACCAGTGGGAAAGATTCTTTGAACAATTAATGGAGCCAACGTCACTTGGTTTGGTTTGAGGACGATGCAAGGGGCTAATTGCTCAGCTGAGGTCAGCGTTTTTATTTTTTTTTTTTGTTTGAGTGGTATGCTCTGTAAGAATAAACACTGGAAGGAATAAAAAAGGGGGAAACCAGACTTCATTTCAAATCACTCTCAGTCACGCTAACCTTACCCTGGTTGACTGAGCTGGTACTCTGCCCATTTTGCCTGAGCCTTTCTCTTAATAAAACACCTTCTGAATAGAGACATATAGAGAGAGAGTTAGTGAGAAAGAAAGTGACGAGAGGTCAAACATGGAAAATGAGAAGAGAGACAAAAAAAAAGGAAAGAAACAGAAAGGAAAAACAGAAAAAAAAAAGGGTTTCAAGCCCGAGCTTGTCTTGTGCCTTTCTCCTCACTCTCACCTTATCAGCGTCTTGGCTGCACGTTTTTACAAATTATGCCGGGATGCAGAGAGGGGCCAATACTGGGAGATCTGGCATCCATTTACATTCTCACTGGTTTGTGCCTCTCCTGCTCCCCTTTTTTTTTTTTTTCTTCAAGAAAAGAGAGCAAGATGGAATTTCAAGGGGCCAAAAAAGAAACAGCACGAATCATTCAAGCAACAAAATCCCTGAGTGAGCGTCCCACAGGGATCCGTATGGCTGCCGTGCGGTTGTAATGTCTTTGTCCGCCCATCTTCTCTGATTACCATCATGTCTCTAGAGATCCATGAGGGCAGAACTCGTGTGTTGCAAGGATGTGTATGAATGTATTGGCAAGTGTGTGGTAGACACTGCAATTCATTTGATATCATACAAAAAGAGCAAATTTTTCTATCCTTTGCCACAAAAACTGGCGGCAGTATTTTTTTATTACTTTGATATATATCTCTATTGACATCATAGAAACTGCTATGTGTTTACTTAACTTTAAGTTCCATTTTGGGGGGTTAATGTTGAGTGCATCTTTTTTTAGATGAAGTTAAAGCTACGAAGGTGTCGCTGAACCAACAGGAAATGATCTCCCAGCTCATTGTTTTGGTTTTACAGTTCATAGCTTTACTGTTTACCGCCAGTGCTGTCATAGTTTTGTTTCCAACCACAACATGCAGTTTACTTATCTAGTCTACTAGTATTTTCATTTAATGCTTCTTTATACTTCCACTCCACTACATTTCAGAGGGAAACATTGTACTTTCTCCTCCACTACATTTATTTGACAGCTTTAGTTTCTTTTCAGATGAAGATCTGACGCACACGTTTGACAACTTTTCACATGATTTCATCTCAATAAATGTTTAAATGACCCAATATTTCAACAGAAATAAGATAAGATAAGAAAAATTCCAAAAACTGAAAACAGATTTGTGTATCAGAACTTTGTTTTTTCTTCTTTCCTCTCCCATTAATCATCTCACGACCCCTCAGATTTATCTGCTGACCCCCTGGAAGGGCTTGAACCCTAGGTTGGGAACCACTGGACTAAACTAGCTAACTGTATATAAAGTAGTGTAAACTAGCTCCACCTCCAGCAGCTACAACAGTAACATGCTGCTCTAACACTGATGCTTCACTATTAATAATCTAATGATGTCATATATAATAATATATCAGTCAGAGGGACCAAACCACTACTTTTACTGCAATACTTTAACTACATCAAGCTCATAATACTTATGTACTTTTACTGCAATACTTTAACTACATCAAGCTCATAATACTTATGTACTTTTACTGCAATACTTTAACTACATCAAGCTCATAATACTTATGTACTTTTACTGCAATACTTTAACTACATCAAGCTCATAATACTTATGTACTTTTACTGCAATACTTTAACTACATCAAGCTCATAATACTTATGTACTTTTACTGCAATACTTTAACTACATTTTGCTGCTGATACTTTTACTGCAGTAGGATTTTTCATGCAGGACTTTTACTTGTAATGGATTATTTTCACACTGCTGTATTGGTACTTAACTTAAGTAAAGGATCTGAGTACTTCTTATTTTAGGGTTAAAACTGTTAGTAGTTCAAGTTTGGGTTTGGATTGAAGGTTAAGCATGTACTGATGAAGTTAACGATTTAGTTCAGGGCGGAACAGTTGCATCAAAGTCAATTATTATCTTTTCATGTAGAGATGTGTGTACACATTCAGCAGTAAAAGTGTGTATATGCAAAATCTCTAACTGACAAACGTTCAGATGTACGCACAAATGCCCTCAGGGACCCAAGCGTCGATTGGCGCTGTGTGTTAATTCTGACATGGCAGGAAAAACATGAACACACATCATCTTTAGGATTGAGTGAGATGGTTGCAGCTCTGTGGAGCCGAGAGGGGTGTCAGTATCACACTCTAAACCAAGAAAGTTCTCAAATCTGGATCTCATTATTCCTGTAGTCTGCCAGTGCTGGAGTGAACACATCCAGCCTGCAGCCACATTCACCCAACAAAGCTTCGGCACTGAAACGCAGCCAAGCCAAGAGAAATAGACCAGATCACCAATAGATGACCTGAACCACCCCTGCAACAGAGGATGGAAACCACTGCATGAAAACTGCAGATGGGTTCAGATGTCTGCCGTCTGCACGCTGTGAAAAAACACACAGAAAACAGATGTGTATACAGTACACACACACACACACACACACACACACACACACACACACACACACATATACACACATGCATGGATAGACACACACACATACTGTAAGGGTCACCAGTTTCTCTTCATTTAAGGTGTTATCTGCAGTTATCTCTGTAATTGGAGCAATAGGGGGTCATTTACTGCGAGAAAGAAGCTTAATTGCGATGACTCATTGCTCCTCGCTGCATCTCCCAGCAACCGCTCAAATGTCGCCTGTACCCCTTTCCCACAACCCGTCCCTCCCTCCCTCCCTCCCTCCCTCCCTGACTTTTCCTCTGAAGTCATTCCTCAACTCATCCCGTCCCTCTGAAGCCACTGTGCCCTGCGAGCACTTCAAAAGAACAAGGATGCTCATAAATTGCCTTTGAGTCCCAAAGCCGTGGCAAGTCGGCTGGAAAATCCAAACAAACAACACACTGATGAGTGGTTTGGACTGTCTTAGGTCATGCAGTGCAACCCCGAGCCCATCGAGTGATCGGATCCTGGAAAGTAAACATCATGCTTTAGTGAGACTATATGGAAATATGGAGAGGGGAGATGTGTGTGTGACAGAGGGAAAAGGACAGAAACGAGTAAGAGATGCAATTGCAAGCAGTGAGGAATGTTTTCTTATCGTCACAGACTGGTCTGGCAAGTCTGCTTTTGGAGACTTATCAGTGGTTTGGGACTGAGAATTGAGTGGTGATGGATTGCAGGAGGGGTAATGGTGCGATAGCCTTAGAAAGACCCTAGCCTGAAGTGCTTAGGTGATGAGGAAGAGGACTGGAGAGAATTTGGCAGGCAAAGACCATTTAGATGGTGTTTTAAAGCCCAATATACCATACTCATATCTTTGCCTCTTAGTGAATCTAAATACTTTTGAGTGTCCAACAGGCAAAAGCTGAAGCTGTGAAATAATGTCTGGGAGGTTCATGCACAGGCCAGAATACACTTTCAGAAAGTGAAATAAATACTACTATGACATAAGAGTAATGTTTCTAACTCTCAATCTGTTGGTGGTCTTGACTTCTCAGAGTTTCCAGTGGCAGTGTAAACCTACTCTTGACAACCATGACTCTCCGCACAGGCTGAAGAATATCGAGGGTGTAAAAATATAACCACTACAGTTGAAATTCGCTGTTAACACAGAAAGCTTAAAAAAAGTCATCATAACATAATTTCCGGGGTAGAATCAAACCAGCTGTGGTGGACCAAAAATAAACCCCTCAAGCACCACAAACAGGTACCGTTGGTCACATAACTGGTCTGTCAAGGTCAACATTACCTCCACACCCAAGAAGAGCTGGCTCAGCTGAGAACAGTCCACATCACAGCGGTGTGTGTGGCCAAAAATATACGTTACAAATACCAGAGGGGAAATTCATGGGCAGTGTATTTCCAGTGTTGATGTACAGAAAGTGGAGCATGTAAAAGACACAGACAATATGATGAAAATGAGACAGGAAAAGTGTGATAAAGATAGGAATGAATCAGAAACGGGATACAGACAAGACTGCATAGTGCACCAAATGATCAAGATAAAGAGAAGAAAGAAGCCAGTGTTTCCTTCCTGTGCAGGGTTGTGTGTTCCGTGGTCTGTTAGACTACTCATCCCCAGCGTCAGGCCACTGTTTCTCTCTGAGGCTTAGATGTGAGGTTTCTGCATTGACCCCCACCTGACAGGATATTACTCTTTAATGATCTCCTGATAGGGTTCCCTGCCTAAACACAGCGGTGCAGACAGCAGCGAGTGTGGGCGAAACATATAACATTTAGACATCAAACATAAGCAGCAGAGAACGTTCACCCACCAACTTGAAATCTTTCACTAACCCTCTCAAACTGATACTGACACTTATTGAATACAATAGTACATCGCAGCAAGCAATAATTTTGAAACACACAGCCCTCTGGTTTCCCAGTGACGCAAATAAGCCGTAGTCGTCCTTTGAGATGGGAGAAGTTCATGTTTTTATTTCCGCCAACGACTTGGACTGACCTCATTTCAGCTGCTGTTTTATTACAATACAAAGCTCTGAGCACGCTCGGCTTTTTGTATAAGTTGGCTCTACGTTTTGTGACTGTTTTTATCTTTTGATTCACTGATGTGTGTCAGCGTGTCAACAGTCACACTTAGCTGAGCTTGAAAAGCAGGCCCTCGACCCCGTCAGACGTGAACTCATAATTTTGATGACGAACATGTGTGAGAGAGAGAGTGAAATATAGAAAAGGTATGAAAACAGAGAAAGAAAGAGTGAAGGAGAAATATATGCTTGTGGATTGTTCACCCCCAGATACAAACATATACAAAGGAAGACAAAGGATTCTTCAGTTAAACCAGGTAATCCCACAACAAACAGGTTTATCTAAGGTAAGCCTCTGCTGGAATAATCAGACACAGTAGTGTTTCGTATAGGAGGAGCAACCGGATAAAGAGCAGGATTTCCAACTGTCAAAGCACTGTGGGTAAGGAACGTCTCTTGAATGAATTACCTCCTGCATACTGCAGTAATGGAGGTATTACAACAGATGCAATATCACAGCTGTTTGTGTGTTCCTGTAGCGCACAATAGGTTTATCATGTGTGCAGAGTATAGTTTGGTTGCACAAGACAGCATTTACATCACGGCAAGCGATTACTTGCAACAAATCAATAAAAGTGTTATTTTAGGCTTATATATCGTCGCTCTCACCTCTCCCCTGCTTTGTTTTTTTGCTGATAAACCTTCTGCAGGCCCTGCAGGGGAGGTTTCACAGGTGAGACACTGAAGCATGTCAAAGCATGCTGAAATGTCACTCACAGGCTCTGGGAACTGGGATACCGTCATTACAGCATAAACCATGCGAATTAAATTCACTTCACTTCCTTGGCCGTGTAAGTAGAGGTTGCAGAATTGATAATCGTGGGAGTAATAAATCTAAACTGAAGAAACACAAAAGCTTTAGTGTCTACATTTCACTTGGCACAGGGAGAATTGTTACTGAGCTGCCTCTTTTCAAAACTGGTTCTCCCAGCAAAATAGCAACAATTTTACAGCCTTTTTATTTCTTTGGAAAGTTGGAAAGTGGTGTTTAATTAGAACGCATGAACTCCTGAATGGTAAAGGCACTTTTTCATACTTAAAGTGTTTTATATATTGTTCTCAGAGCATTTTATGGTGTTGGAAGCTTATTTTGCAGTCTTGCCAATGTTGCACATGTCAGTAAGATTCTTGTTTCCACAACTGGTGACATTGGCAACATCTGTTTATCAAAAGGACTGTGTGTGCCACGAGGATCTTCTTTGTGGTATTCTGCATATAGACCTCACACATTATAGGGAACATCTGAAAAGAGCGTGTGAGCAAAGTTTTCTTTGGCTGCTATCGTGTCATCATTTCAAACAGAAGAGAGGAGACTTGATGATGATATCAGGGAGACATTAGTTTGACATGAGCCTGTCGGTCAATGAAGTAACGCAAACTTTGAAATGTAAAGAAGTCTCACAGCTACGACTGTTGTGGCAGAGTAATCAGAACCACTCAATGCACTGATGGACATAATGTTATTATCACTGCAGCTTCTTCTCACCTGTCAGTCTTTAAGTTTTTTAACTTTAGTGTCCTGTATCTATGTGTGTGCATGCAGAGAGAGAGAGAGAGAGCAGAGAGAGAGAGAGCATAGACAGAGAGGGAGTTTGTGTTAAGACCAACCCCTTTAGCTGTAGCATGTTTCAACTAAGGTCTTACTGCACTCGCTCTGCCCTGTCAGTTTGACTATTAGTCACTTGGTAGTTGGATTCTCCCCTCTGAAAAGCAGATGAAGAAGCGGATAAAGGCAACGCTGAAACAATTTCAAGGTATTTTCTTTGTGATTCCTCTGATGTAATAAGTGATGCTTTTACTGGAAAAATCTGTTTTAAGATATTGTTGATATGGTTGCATTTGTGTTGTGTGTATAGAGGACAGAATGACTGCATTTAGAGTTTTAAGAGTGTTTGTGATTTGGTTAATATGAATGCTTTAATGTTTAAAACAGCTTGTATTGGAAAGAAAGACTGCTAAAACTTTGGAAGTAAATTTAATCTGATTTAGAAGATTGTAAAGTACAAAGAGCATTACGGGGTAGAAAAGTCACAAGGAGAAGAAACTTGACGATGGATTTTCTTTCTTTAAATGCAAAGAAAAACACAATTTTTTTGGAAGAAAAATCGTTATTTTAAGCAAAAATGCTGCTGCATGAAAATATAACATACTTTTTTCACAATCAGATCTCTTCATGAACAATCTGAAAGTGGGATATCCGTATTGATTCATGATCTCCATTCATATTTTACTTTGCTGGTGTAGATTCAGTCTCTACTGTGGAGGGACTTCACACTTTAGCTTCAACTGCTTGTGCCAAAATGGCCAAGTTACATTAATTTCCCAAATTCTTGGCAACAGATATAACGGGCTAAATTCTTCAGTCCATTTGTTAATGTTAACATATGACTCAAGAAGCGAGAATAACATTCCCTCACACAACTGAAACTCAAAGGAATGCAACTCTAATCACCCTTGATTGTTTCAATAAAACAGAGTCAGCAAAGATTATGGGACCGCAACCTTTAGCTTATGCATGATTATGGTTTGTAAATGCTGTTTCTGTCTTTTACGTTGAAGGTTTATGTTTAAAGCACAGTTGCATGTGCGGGGTTACTTCAAACACACCTCACCTACACTGTGAAAATGGAACTGTGATGCTGGAGGGGAAAAGCAGCTGCATGTGTGTCAAATTAAGTGCACATGTTGAGATGGTTCTTGTCTAACGACCTTACAATGACCGACATACACTTTAAACACATCTTAGAGAGACTAAATGTTTGTTTGACAGTCCTTCTGGCCTTTAGTATCACATTCTGCTCCGTGATACAAGCAGCAATAATTACTCATCTGTTTTAACAGATGTCAGGATGCCGTAACATATCATCCCACTCAAATATCACAAGAGAGTGTATGCAGTCAACTAAACCACCAAACATTTGGTTTATTGCATATGTCTTTCCATTTACGGTACTACCATCCCACACTTTGCTTCTCTGTGGTATTATGATTCATGATTTGTTTTAACTCGTTGTATTTTTTGTCGCTAAATGCACAAAACACCAGTATAATATAGCACTGAAGATGTATGAATGTCCACTTTGTCAGTATATCTGCACTTTTAAGAGTTTTAACAGTTTATGTTTGATGTTTTCAAGTGATTCATGAAAGGTCAGGGTCTCAACTGTGGTTCAGCATTCTTCCTATCACTCATTTTTTCATGGTCTTTTTCCCTCTTTTTGCAGGGTCTGAACCTTCTAATCAGGACAAACAGAGCTCAAGAGCACCGTCCTCTGGTGAAACAGAAATCACCAAGGGATTCTGTTGGATTATATTGTATCAACCTCACATAATCCCTCCATGTACTGAAGGACCTCAGACATTTTTTTGTAGTTGAACAAATTCCTCTCAGCTCTTACTGCCAAAAGTATGTCAACAAAAATGACTTTGTAGCCACTGACTGCAAGCAGAATACAAGAAAAGCAACATCAAGCATGGAGGCCTCAAGTTCTGCTCATGTAGGGAGTCACCCCACTACACCCATACCCCCTTTCTCCCCTACTCCCTCCTCTCATGGCTACCTGCAGTTCTTCTGGGAGTACCAGGACAACTCTGTCATTGTGGAGCATTACAACCACACGGGCAAGCTGCAGGGAGATCGCTACCGTGAAGGTCTCAAACCTGAGGGCATTGCGTTCCTGGTGGTGTGTCTCCTCATCGTCCTGGAGAACGCTGTGGTTCTCCTTGCCATTTGGAGGAACAAGAAGTTCCACCTGCCCATGTATTACCTCCTGGGAAACCTGACTCTGTCTGACCTACTGGCTGGGATTGCCTACATGGCAAACATCATCATGTCCGGACCTTATACTTTAAAACTGACGCCGTTGCTATGGTTCCTCAGGGAGGGAGGGGTCTTCATCACCCTGGCTGCCTCTGTCATTAGTCTGCTGGCCATTGCAATCGAACGTCATGTTACTATGGTGACAATGAGGCCATACCATGGGGCAAAGCGGGGAAGGATGTTGGCACTGATCGGTGCAAGTTGGGCCCTTGCAGGGTTTTTGGGGGTCCTACCAATCCTGGGATGGAACTGCATCCACAGACTGAACCAGTGTTCAACAGTTCTCCCACTTTATGCCAAGAGCTACATCCTCTGCTGCGTATCTGTGTTCAGTGCAGTGCTCCTTGCCATCGTGGTCCTTTATGCCAGGGTTTTCCGCATTGTCCGCAGCAACACGCAGCGTCAGCGGATGGGCCTGTCAGGCAGCATGAGAAAGGGCTTAGCGAGGAAGTCACAGAAGTACATCGCCCTCCTCAAGACAGTCACCATTGTGTTGGGTGTCTTCATTGCATGCTGGCTGCCCCTCTTCCTCCTCCTCCTCTTGGATTTTTTCTTCCCCACTCGCAGCTGCCGCTTGCTCTACAAGGCTGATTATTTCCTTGGAGTCGCCATGGTCAACTCACTCCTCAACCCCATCATCTATACTCTGACCAGCAAGGACATGAGGAGAGCCATTCTGAGGCTGCTCTGTCGGCCGTGTCTCATGACTAGAGATGGTCAGGTGAAGAAGATTGGGATGCCATTCCTGGAGTGTAGTTTCAGTAAAACCGAGGTGGCCTCCCAGAAGTTAGAAGGGGGACTAGAGACTACGATCTCCTCTGGGAACGTTATCACCACCCCATCTCCCATTAAGGCCCTCTATCCCAAACTCTTCAAGCCTTAAGAACATAGACTCTCTGATTGAGTTGAAGTATATGAACGGGTGTCCCACTAAACAGAGGACATGTAGCACACCTTTGATAAAAAGGAACCATTTCTGGTTGTCTCGAATTTGGAGTAAAGCCAGAAACAGACGGTTTATGAAATATGGAGGCATCTAACACACATCTGCACCATAAGTGGTGCAGTTATGGCAACATAACCATATCAATGAATATGGAACAAAAGGCTATGAGGAAGCCACTCGAATGTGAAAAAGCAACGTTTGTATGTGTAGATGTAGCCTTTCCTTAACTAATTTGCACTGAAAAACCATTGTGAATGGAGAAGCAGCCTTGGACTTTTTTTTCCTGTGGTTCTGTAGTTTGTATCAAAGTCTGGAAGGATGAACCCAAAGACTCTTGTGACTGAAAATGACTTGCTGGGTTCATTTCTTTTCCTTTTTTTTCTCATTCAAGTGCCTTAAATACAGCGCAACTATTTCCAATATGTGCATTTTGTAATCTGTCCATCTGCAAACACCTGGATTTTGCTGGTTCGAAGGCCCAAGGTGCGCTAGATTTGCTATGATAAAATTGCATAGAGCACCCGACACTATCTGCGTACGTGATGCAGACGAGACCTACGGGGAGGTTACAGGAAAGAGAAGAGTGGTTCTTATGCTTTTTGCTCTGAAGAATGCTGTGGCATATATGTGGGAGGGAGGGAACCACAAAACCAAAATCCCCCGGTTTTGAAATGACAGACATTGGTTATCTGATACCAAATTGAGAGTTGTTGGGGTTGGTGTCCAATTCTTCAGATGACATTCTAGCATCTACAGAAAAGCTGTCACAGCAAAAAACAACATGCTGTTGTTTCCCTTATGTCATGACATCGTTAGACTGACAACAAATCAGCTGCAATTACATCACTTGTAAGTATAAGCCCAATAAATTATTGTTTTAAAGATTATATTTCTTGCAAATAAAGTTGCAGATGTTATTAATCACTATCATCCAGCTGCATCAGGAGTTTTAAAGACAAGAATGTGCCTGCACTTGTAAGCTAAATCATGTGGAATCAGGGAAAATTCATCCCAGTGCAATTATTACAATACTTCCTGTCACTATCCATCATGTTAACAGAACATATCTGGTTGTAGTTTGAGGTACTGAATATGTCATTTTTCTTTTTATGAATGAGTTTTATGTCAGATTTTTTTCAAATGTTTTTTTTTAATGCAGTCTTTCAGGACTTTGATTGACAAATGAGGCAGTGTGTGTTTTTTTTGTACTGTAATTCATGTAGTGAACTTTGTATTTTTGTATTTCTAAAGACTTTTCATAACATCTGTATTGTAAATTATATCTATTTTGTAACAGCAAACGACTAGCAAACTTTACCTTTCTTTTCATAAAAGAAATAAAATGTTTTCTTGAATGTTTCTAAGGAGTTTATTTCCACTGTATGTCTGAAACTGTACATTGACATAAGTCAGTATGTATTTCTCTTTGTGTAGCAGAGATTGTATGAATGGAGGAACCGGTTTTTTGAAGAAGCGCAACAGGAAATCAGCCCCCTTGTCTCACATCTGGTAATGGCATTGGCCTACATACTGTGCTTCTCTACAAGCTCTGCATGTGTCAGGACAGCTAAAGCACCATACAATGCACCTTTTATTCAAAGACCGAACACTCAATTTTTCTTTTTCCTTCTTCTGTCAACCTGTGGGTGAGATTGGCCTTCACCACACTCTGACCTGCTGTCCACGCTTGTCATGGCTGAAACAGAGAGAGATCTGCAGCTGGCTTTAATGTTGCTCTATCGTAGCTGTACATATTTTAAAAAGGACAAAGTCAGCAGACTGTTAATCCAACTTTGTTAAAGTTGCCCAGTACTGAAAGAGACATAACTCTACTATGGGGCACGGTTCAGGGGAAATATTGTAAGGGTTTTATTTAGTGTTTTGGCTTGTAGATTTAAGAAAAACTGCTTTGTGATTTGATTTATATGAATGTAACAAATTCCAAGATTGGAAAATGTGAAATGAATGAATTATTTTGCAACCATGAAAGGTGGGAGATTGCCAGAGCTCATAGGACATCTTTCAAATCTAAAACTTGAAACATTACCAACCCCCACTGAATGTATCTTACCTGTAGCAGAAAGCAATCGTTTAGTTTGTGCAAACTTTTACATGCAGTAATCTATTCAGGGAAATGGAACTTTTCACACCTCTCATATAACCATCCATTCGCTGCAAGAATGCTACCAAACAGGCAGCCTTGTAAAGTGTATAGCTGTTTCACTTTTGATTTAACCCTCAGTGAGCCGAATACATACTTATGTACAATAAATGGCACCACATGGCACTGGGATACCTTTAATATCATTTACAGGTGTTTCTCCAGATGTTGGCTGTGTGCCTGTTGACAGAGGTCAACAAGGGAGGGAATCTTTCCTCTCCCCCAGTTTCCTTCCTTCTGTTGAAATTATACAACAAACTGGACTGGTGGAAGTCATAAGTCATAAAGTCATGTGTCCCGATCACTACTGCCAGCCCCAACAGACTTGCATTAAAGATGTAGAGAGTAGTAACTTTTACAATAGAAAAAATGGTGTATTATATTAGAGAATAATCACAAAACTGATCCTAGAGCAGTACACACGTGCAGCATTAACTTCAGATACATGAGCAGCAGACAGACAGCATGACACTTGTCTAGGAATATCCATTTGGAGCCCCGAGGCTAAGCCACCTAATTCATCTGACTGGAACTATTCACACAGTTAGGACAGAGGCTCAGACACAGCTGCAGAGTCATAAATGAAGGCTGATTCAAGGCTTGTCACATCATATCAAGGATTTTTCATGGCTGTTGATGCTTCAACATCAATTTCATTAAGCCCGAGGGAGTGGAGATTTTAATCTTAGCATTAATTAATTGTTGAATCATCTGTGAATCCTGGTTACGTGGCAATGCTTTGGTGAACAATGCTTTCAATATTTTTGAACTGTGTAATTACCGGTAGTTCATGATGATTTTAACTTGTTTGCACTTGCTCCCAGTTAAATACCGCATTTGTTTTAAAGTACTTCTCCTTGTTAACAAATCTCTTCATGGCTTGGCGCCCCCTGCCTATCCAATCTCCATCCCTATGTTCCTCTGATGTACATCTACTCTCCAGTCCCCCCTCCAGGCTCCGCACTGTGGGCGACAGGGCCTTCAGTGTGGCTGGCCCCTAAACTCTGGGTCTGCGTCATCTGTTGCTTCTTTTAAATCACAACTGAAATCTCACCTGTTTAGATTGGCCTTTCCTGCTGCTTTGTAATGTGTATTCTTCTATCTGTATATATATTTCATTGTTGTTGCTGTTGTTTTATCTCATTATGTATTTGATATTGGTATTGGATTTGTAAAATGTCTTTGGGTGTCTTGAAATGCGCTTATAAATAAAATGTATTATTATCATTATTGTTCGACAACACGTAATATATTTTTGAGCAGGATCTTTGCATCTGCAACCTCACAGCTGTCCTTTGCTGCCACCTTGTGGATGTAAGCTAGACTAGAGATTACAGTATTCATACTGTATTGTATTGACCTGACTTATCCAAGAGGAAGAAAAACTTACTGCACCAGCATCTGCCTTGAGTATATTTCTGTCAGGCAGCTGTACTGTAGGAGACATTCACAAGCATGGGATTTTTTTAGGGAAGGAAACAAGAAAGGTGACGTACACATATAAATGAGGAAGCGATTGTGGGTATGAGGACATTTTACCCTGTGCCTAATTCTCTTAAGCAACACATATGTTTTTGATTAAACATCATTAACGATAGCCTTTATATTAAGTAATGTACCTCCACAATGTCAAAATGAACTGCTTTTTAGTGATTTTAGTGAATTTGCATTGCACAATTTCTGCTTCTGATTTACTTTTACTTTTCTTATTAGAATATCCTTCTCAACTTGTTACTAAGTGTTCTCAAATGTTTTCATGTCAAGAACCCCTTGACCTCTTGGGTCTCTTAAATCGTTGGTTAAATCATCCATAAGAAATCTAGGTGTTACTATAGACCAGGCTCTGACTCTGGATCAATATGTCAAGTGTCTGATTCGCTCTTGTTTTTTCCAGCTGAGAAACATTGCAAAGCTGAGGCCCACAAGCAGATATGAAAATGTTAATTCATGCTTTTATATCGCCCCGTCTTGACTACTGTAACTCCCTTTTCACCTGCCTCAGCAAAACATCCCTGGATTGTTTACAAGTGGTCCAAAATGCTGCTGCTAAACTCTTGACCAGGTCCTCCAAAAAGTCTCACGTGACACCGATTCTGATTGCTCCTCACTGACTCCCCATCAAATTCAGAATCCAATTCAAAGTTCTTGTGATCACTTATAGAGCTCTGCATGGTCAGGCACCTGTATACATTAGAGATCTACTGCAGCCCTGTGTCACCAGCAGGTCTCTAAGGTCTTCTGATCAGGGTTTGCTGGTTGTTCCTAAAACAAGGCTTAAAACTGTGCTTTTGAGGTTGTGGCTCCTAAACATTGGAACTCTCTCCCTTTAAATTTAAGATCTGTGGACACTTGCTTTATCTCCTCCATGAAGCACTTTGTCACATCTCTGCTCTTGAAAGGTGCTATATAAATAAAGTTTCTTACTTTCTCACTAAACTGACACAAATTAGACCACAGACCCCCATCTGATAAGATTTTTTTTGCTTTTAGATGTTTTATTACAGAAAGTGTATGAAACCCATGAGTAAAAGTCATACATTCTGTCATTGTGTTACTTATGGACGGAATTATGGTGAAAATAAATTATTCCCCCTTTTTGCTGGGGACCCCGGGAACCCCTTCAAAGACCCCCTGGGGGTCCCCGTACCCCAGTTTGAGAACCTCTGCATTATTTGATTGACGTAAAGCTTCAGTTTCTGGCAGCCTGCCAACAGTTGGCCTTGCTTTTTCCTTCACGCGGAGGTCTCCTTCTCAATAAAAGCCTTGTCCCTCGGGACACGTTTCGCCTCCGTTACTCGTGAATGGAGGCTGTGGAGGCGGACTCTTATTGTGAAGGCGAGAGGAGGCCGGTACAATGCTTAGTCACGGTGAGTTACAGCTTTCCCCCCTCCTTCCTATATGTGGCGCACAGATCGGCACACCGCGATGGAGGAATTGAACTAGACTACGTGAGTTTCTTTTATTAACTACAGATTTAAGGTTTCAATATTGTTCAGGATGAGCTGTTGTGTTGTTGCATTTTAAAGCGAAGAGGAGCCGGTAGGAATATGTTTGGCTGCCGCTTTGTTAGCATTTTTGTGCTCGGCTCGGCTCACAGCCGTTACGCTACTGTCTAACGTTATTATTAGGAGCCTGTTCTGCTGTCAGCTCAATTTCCGAAACGTTTAACTTGTTATTTGCGGTGTCTCCGGCTGTTAGTCATGGGCACGTTGAGTCTGTTGTCGCAAAAACCAAACAGAGGCTTCAGTCGAGCCTGCTTCACCTGTGTTGCCCTTATTTTCCGTGCGTGCCCCGGATTATTTTTATCAAAACAAGCGCAGAAATGATGAACGTTAGACTGGAGGGGGAAACGGTGCGTGCTTTGTGTGTGTGTGTGTGTGTGTGTGTGTGTGTGTGTGTGTGTGTGTGTGTGTGTGTGTGTGTGTGTGTGTGTGGATAGAAACTCTCAATGTTGGTTAGATTGTGCGGAAATCCAGTCCCAGCTGGGTTTATGTAAGGACTGGCTTCACTTCTGGGTCATGTTTTGGTACATCCAGTTCTACTGTTTGCTCGTTGGAGAGTTCAGGATGAGTCACTGAGGAAAGCTCGTTGCCAAACTGCTCCGTGAAACACGTTAAACACATTTGTTTCACTCTCGTTTCGTCCTCTTTTGCCGCTTTTGTATCCTTGTATCCTTTTATGTCTCCTGCCAGATGAAACTCTCCATAAAGCTGCTCAACTTTAAAGTTTGAATCTCCTGAGTTATTGGGCAATCCGCGCTGAATGGCATCCAAAGATTGCAGGCCTGGACTGTGGTTCCCAAACTGGGGTGCAGGGTCTACCAGGGGTCACTGAAGTTGTTACGGAGACTAATGGTTTAATCTTTTCACACTCTGTGAGATAACTTTCTCACACAGCGTATAAGGATGTGTGTTTGGTTCATAAGTGTCACTGTACCCACTGATGTCACTGTGTTATTCATTACAGATGAATCAGCTTTCTCGATTTTGTCAATTAATCATTCATGAAATGTCAGAAAATAGTGCCTAAGGTGATGTCTCTAGTCCAAAACTCAAAGAAAGTTAATTTATTGCCATATCAGACAAAGCAATGCAATAAATCTTCACATTTGAGGAGGCAAAACCAACAGATTTGAGGCATTTCGGCTTGTAAAATGATTTAAATGATGACAGGTTATCAGGAAAGACAAATGTTCAGTTAATCAGTTAATTAATTGCCATTAATCACCATCATTTCAGCTCCTATCAGGTTTTATCAGGCAATAAATATCTTGCCATGTGTCAGCATGTGCTGAAAATGCTCTTGAAGCTGTTTCAAGGCTGAATTATCTTTTAAATGTCATACCTGGCGGAAACTGTCACTGTATTTATTTGTTGCAGGAAACATCAGAGCCATGAATCAGGTACAAACTTAGATTCGGTGGATACTGAGAGCCTGTTTGTCAGCAAGCGGTTTGTGTCTGCCTCGCAGAGCGAGCGAGCGAGCGAGTTGAGCAATATGTTCTCCTGTGAAACTATTTTACCCAGAAACCTGGAGGGAGGAAAGCACAGCGGTAAATCAGAATCGCAGTGTGTTTCATATTATGGTGGACTTAACTGCTGGCTGACTGTGCTCATGACAAGCTCTATGATAGCCACTGACGTGTCACCATCTGGTAAAAAAAAAAAAAAAAAAAAAGAAGGGGGGGGGAAGGGGGGGGGGGAATGCCCAGACATCATTTAGTGTTTTGTTTCGCTTCATCTGTGAGTTGGACACAGTAACCTTATTGCAGAATGGGAAGCAGTGAGGCTTATAAACTGGCCAGTGCACTGCGTCCTCTTATCACCACTTCAGGTAATGATTACTGCGCCTGTGTGTGTGTGTGTGTATGTGTGTGTGCACAACTTATGTGTGCTTTGTTATATAACTGTGAACGCTCACAGCTGCATTGTTGCTGAGTAACTCTGACTCTTCCCGATCGGAGAACAGCGGACAGATAATTAGCCACCGCTGAATGTGTCGCTATCACAGTCGATTCATAAACTGTAAAGGAGAAGTTCAACTGACTGAAAAGGGGAGGCATTATTTCTGCAGCGAGCCTCTAGGTCGTTTTAATGGTGTGCAACAGTGCAAAGTGTTCTTCTCCATGGACCTGAGCCCACTTATTCCCAAAAGAAGTATTAATTTCCATGCTGGTCTGCAAAGCTCCTGCTTATTTTATCAGCCACTGCAGTGGATTTGAGTTTTTAAAATGAAAAACAGCCCTCGATGCTGAACCGAAGATGTTTGTTTTTTGTGAAATTGTTACATGACTTGTGTACATGTGTTTGCATGTGTCTGTTGTTCGTAAGAATCACTGTGAGTGTGCTCGGGTATTGTTGGCCTGGTGTTGCACAAACCATCCCCTTTGTTCCTGCCCCCCCCTCAGCTGGATTGGTCACAGGACACAGTAAAAAACACTCAGTCATGCTGGCCAGCTAAATTCAAGCCTAATTTAAGTCACTCCAGCGTCCTTCAAAACGGACATCACTCCCACACACACACACACACACACACACACACACACACACACACACACACACACACACACACACACACACACACACATACTCGTCCGTTTTTGCTAATATTCTACTTTTAGGTCCAGATGTGGAAGTAACAAGTTTAAGCTTGTTTTCACTCGTTCAAGAGGAAGAGATTGAATCTTATTGTTATCAGAGACACCTCTGAGCCGAAGATGAGAGGAACTGTTTTGGTTTTTTTTTTTTTAACGATCGGTGAAAAGCAGCGTACTCATCATGAAAAGTAGGAAGCCATGACCTTAGTGAACTGCACCAGGAAGAACACCATGGGTGTGAGAGGCATGATGATAAAAACCAACACAGCGTGTCTTTGAGTAGATAAACTTTTGCTGTGTAAGTTAATACGAAGACACTGATGGAGAGCCACATGTTACATAAGACGATGTGTTTGTCAGCATTTAGCAGATGAGTGTATAGATGTTGTGTGATTGTGTATGGATATATATTGTGTGTGTGTGTGTGTGTGTGTGTGTGTGTGTGTGTGTGTGTGTGTGTGTGTGCTGCTTCATCACCTGTGTTCTCTCGAAGACAGATTTCTCCTAAGGGAGACAAATAAAGGCTAATCCGATCTTATCTCAGATGTTTAGACATGATCACTGGTTTCAACAGTGGAAGGATTATAAACTGAATATTATTAATTGTTTCAGCTGCTACATACGTGCTCACTGTCTCTCTCTCTCTCTCTCTCTCTCTCTCTCTCTCTCTCTCTCTCTCTCTCTCTCTCTCCCTCTTTATTTCCAGTTCTCAGCTGAGCCAACAGTTTCCTAGTAAACACAGCGGTGCAAACAAATTCCTTAACTGGGCGATCTCGAGGAAAGGGTCTCCGGAGAAAGCTACCTAACACCCCCCTCCAAACCCTCCTCCTCCATTCCCAAGAGCTCCACGTTACGCTTATGACACTTTTGGCACTCGACCCTCTTTTTTTTTTTTTTTTCCTCAACAAACCTTCCACTGCCTCATCGACAGTATCTGAGTCTGCAGCTCTCAGCAGAAGTGCAGCCTGCTGGAAGGAGCTTTTAGTTATTACATCAGTACAAATGAACCAGTACATTTGACATTTCTGTCATTTTCTGGAGTAATCAATAGGAAAGGCTGCACCCGACCCGCTGGTGAATCTCATAAGCATTTAAGTTCATCTTTATTTTTTCATTTTTTGAATCCTGATGAATTGTTTTATTGAAGACTTTTGAGTAATTTGTTGTCAAAAACCTCAAAAAAAGAGACGCATACTGCAACAGACTTTTTGTCTTTGACAGAGTTGATTGACATCCCCCGAGAGTGGAAAGATAACAGCTTTGACACCACAGACAGTTGAACTAAAAGTGATTTATTTGAGTCTTGTTGTACCTGCTCAGCTCTTTTCACTCTCCGCTGCAAAGTTAAACCTCGGACGAACCCAGAGAACTTCTCAACTCTTAAGATATTTTGATCATGATGGAACTGCAACATGTGACGGAGCAGCCAGTCATGACTGACAGCTCGCACAGAAGAAGTCTCTAGTGATGCCGTAACGAGCGGTACGGCTGGACTCAAGTACTGAACAGAGCAAGGAAATCCTCATGTCCACATAAATCACATTTGAACTCTTCCAAAGATCAGCCTGGAGATTTTCTGTGAAGCTGTCCGCCAGGTTCCTCTTCTTTTATTTTACTCATGCCCGCGCATGGTGCAAGGATGCCCCATAACGCCGCCCGCTGTTCTTGAGAAAGAGACCAAGGAGGAGGAGAAAGGGTAGGAAATGACAGAGTGCCTGACAGAATGCAAAGCGCTGGTGACTCCGTCCACGCGCAACGGCCACCGCGTCTTCAGCTACACGCTAGAGAGCCACACGGCAGCCGCCTTCGCCATCATGAACGAGCTGCGTTTGGAGCGGCAGCTCTGCGACGTGACGCTGCGCGTGCGCTACAAAGACCTGGAGGCGGTGGACTTTGTGGCTCACAAGGTGGTGCTGGCCTCTTCCTCCCCGGTCTTCAGGGCCATGTTCACCAACGGCCTGAAGGAGTGCGGCATGGAGTTGGTGCCCATCGAGGGGATCCACCCCAGGGTGAGTCAGCCGTCAAAATGTCTGCTTTAAACATGATTCAGGGTCTAATCACAGTCACGGCTGCTCTAAAGGTCTTTATGTTGAGACATCCTGGTCCTTTATCCGTTTAATGTGAACAATGTTTAAAAAATGTACAATAAAAAAATATTCTGCTTTCCAACACAAACATGATTGTTTACAGTGTTTAACTGAAAGAAACCAAAACTGCTGCTGATGTTCAAGTTTTTCTGTTATTGCCATGGCAACATGGTCCTAACAACCAGAGGAAGTGGCTTCTAGGTAAAAACATTTCAATTATCACAGATAGAGGCTTCCAATGGCTCTGAATGTAGTATCATAATAAAATTGTCATTTATGTCAGTAATATGCAGTAATTAATGTACAGGGACAGATACAGACAGATGTTACATGTATGTACAGACTGATGACATCATCTTAGAGTCTGTGGCCACATTTTCCTCCATTAACGAGATATAAAAATGTAATTACAGAAACTGACATCAGTCACTAGTTTCATGTGAAACTCTGTATGATGATATCCTTCCTTTAAGGATTAGTTTTTTTGTAAATGAGTGCAGTAGAAGTGTACACACGGAAAAGTACAACAAAACTTGGCCAAGAACACTCAGTTTGACCTCTTTTACTTCGCCTGTTTACTAAGCTCACATGAATACACAAACGGACAAAGTATCAACCACTTGTTTGTTTTAGAGATGCCGATCTGTGCTTCTCTTCCTGGGAGAAATGAATAGGCACACAAATAGCCACAATCTTTTCTGCCTGCTTATTTCCCATCAACTTTCTCGTCTATGCGTTCCCATCCTTCCATCCTCACGTTCTCCTCCCCCCCCATTCAGGTAATGGACAGACTGATAGAGTTTGCCTACACAGCCAGCATCTCTGTGGGGGAGAAGTGTGTGATTCACGTGATGAACGGAGCAGTCATGTACCAGATAGACAGCGTCGTCAAGGCCTGCTGTGATTTCCTGGTCCAGCAGCTCGACCCCAGTAACGCCATCGGCATCGCCAACTTCGCCGAGCAGATCGGCTGCACGGAGCTCCACCAGAAGGCCCGGGAATACATCTACATGAACTTCAGCCAGGTGAAACTGAACAGCATTTGAAATGAAAGCTCTGCTGTTCTACTGTCATAATAAGCCACATATTCAAAGGACTGATGTCAGAAATACGCCTGAACAAAGGTGGCGTCCTGCAGGCTTTGCACCTGAAGAGCTGCTGCTTCTTCTTCCAGTTTAATTGTGGCAAATAAATTTTTATGGTACCATTTAGTGGTGATTTGCTACTGTGTCATCAGCCGCAGAGACATGAATTTATTTATTTATTTATTGGTTACACAAGAGGAAACATGACCAGTATCTTAACAACAACACACATACAGTGAGCTTTGACTCACTGTGACTCAGACAGAGGACGGCGCAAAAGGGCAAAATGTGGGTTGACATGTGTAGAGAAGTACAGTACTTGAAATTGTACTCTGTACTTTAAAATTTGAATTAATGGAAAGAAGCAGAAAGAGACTGAGTGGAGGTTTGATGATATAATCTAAAAACAAACACACTGACATGTTATAAATTTATCTACATGGCTCATGACTGAAAAAGAGAGATTTATATTTATATACACACACATATATATATAAATTTTTTTTGTACCTGGGACTCGTGTAAGTGTTTGGCAGTGTAAGCAAATGCTGTTTCACTTGTTCCATTGTGGTTTCTGTTGGCTGAATCTTTCGCTTCAGACTCACTCGCTGCCTTCTGAGGGAAGTTAGTCACGTCATGAGTCACAGTGAGTAGTGTGTGTTGCTTTATCTGCGGTCGGAGCATACCTGACTGCAAGAGATGGCAGTACACTTGCAGCATAAAAGAAATGAAAGGACACTTGATATTGTGAGCTGATAAGATGACACAGACAGGTTAGACAGCTTACTGAGTCTGTCGTGTTCAGCAGTTCTGATATCTGCTTTTTTTTGAGTTCATGTCAAAACACACATGAAAAAAGGTTTTTTTTGTATTTCTCAAAAAAATAATAATATACAAATAATACAATATTTGATTGTGTACTGTCTCTCCAGAGATTTAGAAATGCCGGGAAGTCAAATGTCCCTGCAGTTCAGTCTAAATAAGCCTTATCTCTCCACTGTATTGTCTCCCAAATGTTCTTTATATTTGACCAAAGTGTCCTACAGAAGCATGATTTACTGTCTGGTTTTATTGAAGCGGTTTCTGGTCACTGGTTTGACAGCCAGCTGATGCTGAAGTGATCAGTCGACAGAACAGAAAATTGATTGGCAGCAATTCTTCAAGCAAAAATGCCCAAAATTTGCTGCTTCCAGCTTCTCACTTATAAGTGTCTGATGCTTCGTCTTATGCAGTTGTGAACTCTGGAAGTGAATATCAATCAGATGAAGCAGTCTGAGGATGTCGTTTTGTCTTGAATGAACTGGTTGCAGCTGTACTTTCTGAATTCTAGACTCTATATAATCAACATTATATTCATTCATGACTTTTTGACACTTTTGTTTAGATTCTTCTTTTATTTTCAGTCTAGAGCTCTGGACTCGTATTATAAAAATGGTTATTAAAAGTTTTCATCCCTTCTGTTCCCAGGTGGCGACGCAGGAGGAGTTCTTTAACTTGTCCCACTGCCAGCTGGTGACCCTCATCAGCCGCGATGAGCTCAACGTGCGCTGCGAGTCTGAAGTCTTCCAGGCGTGCGTGGCCTGGGTGCGCTACGACCGAGAGAACCGGCGACCGTACGTCCAGGCCTTACTCCAGGCCGTCCGCTGCCATTCCCTGACCCCCAACTTCCTGCAGGCTCAGCTCCAGTCTCTGGACTGGGACCCACAGTGTAAAGACTACCTTGCCCAGATCTTCCAGGACCTCACCCTCCACAAACCCACCAAAGTCTATTCTTGCCGAACCCCCAAGGTGCCACAGCTCATCTACACAGCGGGGGGCTATTTCCGTCAGTCCCTCAGCTACCTGGAGGCGTATAATCCCTGTTCGGGAGCCTGGCTGAGACTAGCGGACCTGCAGGTACCCCGCAGCGGCCTGGCAGCCTGCGTCATCAGCGGGCTTTTCTACGCTGTCGGTGGAAGGAACAACGCACCTGATGGCAACATGGACTCGAACGCGTTGGACTGCTACAATCCCATGAACAACTGCTGGCTGCCGTGCGCGCCGATGAGCGTGCCCAGGAACCGAATCGGAGTCGGCGTCATCGACGGCATGATATATGCAGTCGGGGGATCACATGGGTGTATTCATCATAATAGTGTGGAAAGGTAAGTGAATGGTTAAAGTATTATCAACCGAAACCAACAATGAATTTATCCTCATTTATCCTTTATAACAATAAAAACATGTAACACTGACCTCATCCTGTAACCAGCAACAGGTTGAAGATGATTTATCTGTCAGTATGTTTGTGTTTCTGTGGTTTGACTTCAAAAACAAAGCAGGGAAACGATATGTGACTAAAGTCCAGCCGAGCTCATTTGTAATACAGGTTTATTCACTGGTCTGTTTACTGGATTGAGTCAATGATTCCTCTGAAATCAGGAATCGGGTAACTTCCTGGAAATTGATTGATTTTATAGCCTTTTGTTCTACTTCCTGCCATCTATTCTTAGTTCACGCAGCTCAGCAGTGAGGAAGTTTGAATCTCCAGTGAAATATTTTTGTGTGATTGAAAACTAAACAGTAAATGATGTCATAGCTAAAAATGGAGTCAGTTGTCATTGTTTTTCTCAGTGTGAGCGTGAAGAGAAACACTCTGTAACCTCGAGTTAACTACCCACCGTCCTTCACACACTTTAGAACTCACAGCTGTAGAATAGCTTCCTTTCAGCAGTTGGGCCGGACTGTGAACCAGCAACCACATCAGTTTTAATGAACAAAAAAAGCGGCTGGACGATGTTAGGAAGCCAGACCATCAAAACATCCCACCACCAAGTGTTTCATATATTTCCAACCCAGACAGAGACCTCCGGCACAATCCTTAACCTGTCAGCTTGTCTATAATACACTGAATCATGTAAATGATTTTAATTCTGTTGAAACATTTGCTTCAGTCGTCAGATGAGGCAGGAAGAGAGCAGTGACCATATGTCAAATGTTAACCAGGCAAACTACAGTGGCTGTGAAGAAGGAACATGCATCAGGTGTCTGAGTGGCCGAGTAATGACTCAGAGAAAAGATGTGACTGATCAGTGCAGCAGTCAGACTGTGTCTGCTGTAATGTGAAGCTCATCACTTGTAGGTGAAATGAAACAGCTGGCAGCTCCATGACTCAACAAGCAGCGGTCCACCTGCAGCGTTCACCGGGCCGACCTCAGGCGTAGCTGTGACAACGAACGTCTTTAATCAAATGTTCCTGCTCCATAGGTATGATCCAGAAAGGGACCAGTGGCAGCTGGTAGCCCCCATGTTGACGCGGCGTATCGGTGTGGGTGTAGCAGTCATCAACCGGCTGCTTTACGCCGTGGGGGGGTTCGACGGGGCCAATCGGCTCAGCTCCTGCGAGTGCTACAACCCAGAGAGGGACGAGTGGAAGACTATGGCCTCCATGAACACCGTGCGCTCCGGAGCTGGTGAGAAAGAAATAGAAAGCTAATGAGAAACATACGTCTCTGGAAGTCAGGCTCTGCAGACTCGGCCCTGCAAGTTTCCATCCATGTTTTCAAAATATGAAAGGCTTCTTATCTGCTTCAGTAGGCCCCTCCGGTTTGTGTTAGTGAGATCAAAAGAGGGATTTAAACCAGACAGGAAGGGCGCCATGGTAGCCGAGTGGTTTAGACACGTCATATAAATGCAATGTCACCAATGTGATTCCAGCCAGAAAGCCTTGTTGCATGTCTTACTACAAAACTACAAAATCTTAATACCAGCCGGCAAGAAAAAAAACTGTATTGATCCTAATATGCACACAATATGAAGCAATATTCATCTCTTACTGGGTCATAATTAAATATAAGCTACTGCTGCTTTCATTATGGAAGTATTTATGTAAAGGGTTCAGTACAGAAGTTAATGTTTGACTATTCTGTATAAGTGTCGTGTGTATTTTTCACCTCTAGAATATCTATGTAAATGACTGCCGGCTGCTGTAGCTGCAGAGATTAACGCACCTAGAATTCAGCCAACTCTGATTTATAGCATGTTTACAGTCTTATTCCACTGTTGTTCCAATGACATTTGAATAAACTAAACCTTTGACCTCCTTGCAGGTGTGTGCGCTCTGGGGAATCAAATCTTTGTGATGGGCGGCTACGACGGCACCAACCAGCTGAACACGGTGGAGCGCTACGACGTGGAAACTGATACGTGGAGCTTTGCTGCCTCCATGAGGCACCGGCGCAGTGCTCTGGGAGTCACTGCATTACACGGACGCATCTATGTGCTGGGTGAGGAGCAGACTACAGCCTGACTTCTTTTGTTTTCAGATCACTGATGTACGAAGCAGACTAATAACTCATAATGTTATTGGATGCTGTTACTAATGTAATTCATAAATAAACGAGACTTTATTCATAGAATAAAACATCATCGTTGTGTCCGCAGGAGGTTACGATGGTGAGACGTTCCTGGACAGCGTGGAGTGTTACGACCCAGAAAAAGACACATGGTCGGAGGTGACGCACATGACGTCCGGGCGGAGCGGCGTCGGCGTGGCCGTTACCATGGAGCCCTGCCAGAAAGAACTGCCTCAGTGTCAGAAGTCTGAGAGGGAGAGCGGCGGCGCGGCGTCACCTGCCAATCAGTCAGGCAACTCCGGATTCGGCTGTCACCACAATCAGCGGCACAGCGGGCCTTTCGGTAAAGGCACATGAGGCTCGCCGCCCGGACCCTCCCACTTTACACACATACACACAGGCGCACACCTCAACTCACCTCCGTCTTCCCAGATCAAAAGAAAGACGCTGACTGAGTCGAGACAGACGAGAGCTGAAACATTAAAGTGCTGCCTCACTGATTGTAGAGATTAAAAAAAAAAACAACATTTTTAATATTTTAATTTGCGAATCCTTCATTGATACTCGACTATAAAAGGCGGCAAAAAAGTCATTTTAGTTGAGTATCAACATTGGACTACCTGAATCAAGTTTGACCCCCAGATCTGTCTGTCAGTGGAATTTGATTAATTTTTATGTGACTAGTTACGTTCCTCCATATCCAACAGACCTCAGTCCATCTGTGGGTTCAGGTCTGGTTTTCAAAGTCGGACCATCGTCTCCCAGATCTGACCTATGGGAGAAAAGGGCTGCCTGCTAAAAAAGGTCCTTTTATTGGCTCAAAGAGTCATCCAGGGCTCTTTATTTATATGTAAAGAGAAACCCATGCAAAAGTTAAATCTGAGGGGAGAAAAAAAATTTCAAATTATCTCATTATGTTTAAAAAAAAAAAAAAAAAAAGTAGCATTTGTCAGTGTAGGCAGTAGAGTTCAAAGTGCCATTAAAATGCCTGTGTGCATTACTGTCATGTGTTGGAAAGGCTCAGACTGTCACTGTGTTGTTGACATGAACCCAATCAGCCACAAGATTCAATTTACTGATGACACTGAGCCTCATGCAAGAACATATTTATACTCTTATCCTAAATCTCTCTCTTTCTTATTTCCGTGAGGTTTATTCACACACGTGTTTCACATCAGATTCATTGTAAATGGCTGGTTTCATCCTGATGAACGCCACCTGTTCATGAAGAGGTGTGCGCTCCTGAGATTCCATCATAACATCCAGATATATAATATCCATATAAAGCTACATGTTGAATGTTTCATTCACACCTCAGCGCTTAATGATTACATGATTCATTTAGTGTTTATAGTTCTATTAGAACCGCAGAGAAAGAAATAGAGCAGCTGTTAACGCTGTGTTATTGCAGAATCAGGCCCGGACAGGAATAAAGAAGGAATGGTTGGAAATGGAGTTATTCATAAAATTACTAAAATGAGAATATATATCTATTTTACACAGTAAATGATGTCACACTGTCTGGTTTTATAAGGGAGGGCAGCGGCTGGTGTAGGAGAATATTCAACCATAAGAGAAGACAAATGAAATAAAACCTCTCAGTAAGTTAAACTATCATGCAAATCACTGAATATTACAGAATACTGTTTTGTTTCATTTATTTATTATTTTAGTTTTTCTGTAACACTTTTCCAAATTCCTTCATAATTCTTCAAACAAGGCAGACTGTATGTACATGACTTGTACGACTGGTCTGGACCTCTTTAGTTTTGTTCATACATTAAGAATAAGTGTTACGAGCGGTTCTTGCATGAGGTCCAGTGTCTCAAATGTAAGTTTAGGTTCAAGAGAAGCAGGACCTGCATAATAACAGATGATGTGTCCGAAGCCACTGGTAGGTTCATAAAATGTGGATGTTTTTTGTGGGAAATGTTTTGGCATGTTGAGCGTTGCCTCCTGTGCGGCTGTCAGAGAGTCCGGTCCACTAGAACGAGCGTGTGGTGCCAAGAGAATAAAGAAACAGGTTGTGACTGTGTTTAGAGGAAACAGAATACTGTAGCATTTTTTTTTTTTTTTTTTTTTTTTTAACTCGGATTCAAACATCTCACTGAATGTGTTTTATAAAAACACTAATTACTAATTACACAATGGAGAACCTCCACCTACAGTTGACTTTTGGTTTTCACATCCACCAGACCTCAGAAACAGAAGTGACCGTGTTTGTGTATGCTAATGACAAAAATTGCTTAAAGAAGTGTATTTGTAACAGCAATTTAAGCTACAAAAGGTTTTTAAGTGATGTTTTTGTACATTGATATTCTAAGAAATCTTGTACAGAATTTAAGAGCTCACTTTTTTATTTATTTGTTCAGATCCTTTTGGTTTTCTTGTTCCTCTAAACTGACATCAGCTTTGTATTGAATTGGACTCTGGTGTTGTGTTTTTGAATAACTAGCATGCATTGTAACTAAGTAGGAATGCTTGTTAATGCTAATTTTTGGATGTCTGTAAAAAATTTGCTTCACTTCGAAAGGGATTTTTTTTTCCTGTCTGTCAGTAGTTGGAATGGAAATTAGATTATTTAAAAGTCTGCTTTGTAAATGTTTTTTCCAGCAAAAACACCCTGTACAATAATACATTGTAAAGTAAAATATATGTTTATTGTACCGCTGCAGTCATGTAATGATTTTCATTTGTTAGTTCTTGTTATTTTCATTCTTTATATGTTCTTTTCTACACTTTATAGTGTTTTTTTAAGCAGCAGTGGCCACTGGAGGGAGCTAAAAGCCTTTTCTACTGAACATAACCTTTACCTGTTCACTGTCATCATATTACATTAGAACAACTCAAGTTAAAGTTTTCTTCAGTTTTAACTTTGCTGGTCATTTAGTCCAAACAAACATGGTTAGTAATGCCACGTGTTTAATGGACCACCCATGAAATCTGCCAACACATCTCATTTCCTCAGTGAAGCTGGCAGGTGGATGTAATAGACCATTATTATATTATCCAAGAGGAAAACTTCCCTGATTATGGAGGCTTAAGGGCATCATCCTGCCAAACAGAAAGGCCACAGTGTTGCTTTCAGGTGAGCGCTGCTGAGCTGTAGTAACAGCTGTTCCCCACATTTCATACTCTTCAGATGGACGCTGTACATTTGTACACTTTCATAAAAAAAAAAAAGTCTTTTAATGTTATCAGCTTTAATTCACCAGTTCAACAATAGAGGTCACCCCAACCATTACCCACCTACACCATGTATTACAGTAGCATAGTGTTACATAATGAGATAAGTGAGAGAAGTGCAGAATCACTTAAAAGTCGCCTTATTAGCTGCATCGTCTCCTAACCTGAATATATACAATATGTGTCTTCAACAGCTTTAACTTGGACTGTGGTTCTTTTTTTTAAGTGAGATGATACAAAACAAGTGATACAAGACAAGTCGAGTCAAATGTATTTATAGAGCACATTTCATACAGTACAAAGACAAGACAGAACGTAATACAGTGGATGACATCACAGGACTCAAGCAACAAGACAAAACATGTATTCAGGAACGACAGCAGAAGAGAAAGAATCTGATGGATTCCTGTTAGTGTGTATGTAAGTGTAGAAGAGCAATCTGTAAATAAATAACAAATACAATCATGATAATAATAACAACAACAACAAGTAAATAAATAAAAATAACTAACTGGATAAATAAGAAGATGAATGGAGAAGGAACAGAGAGGCATTTTAGAATGAAGGATGATTACATAGAATTTTCTATGCAGGGCGGCTGGTGACGTCACACAGAGAGACACTTTACGACTTTCCTCTTCACTCATCTCATGTGGACTGTGGTTCATTTTTTAAAACTTACATTTGGATATAATCAGAGAAATAATCATCCGCACACATATTTTTCATTAATGAATGTGATGAGTTTGCATTACTTTTACAGCAACATATATATAAATATGGTCAATATAAAACCACAGAACACAAGAAACAAATGCACATTTACACAAGCGGGAAAAAAATAATTCAATTACATCATAAATAAATGACTATAAATCAACAGTCAGCTACATGATATATATAAGTCATACATTTCACCTGTTTTATCTTTATGCAACTGTCTTCTATCTAAACTTATTTTAAGCATATTTTCTTTTTATATAGAGTAACAAATTGTGAGCAAAATGAAATAATGAATTAAGAAATGAAAGATACAGTAACCTTTCTAACTATGAAAAGTTAAATAATTCAAATGTATTAATTTCCTGCAGCTTTAATCCTGCAGGAACCTCGTTTCTCTTTCTTTCTTTTGTAAAGTTGATTTATAAGCTTTCTCATTGAGGATGTTTTTATTTTGAAAGTCCTGCCTGGATATGCTGTTTCCTGTCAGCTTGACACCGGTGTGCTGTCTTTTAACATGAAAAAAGACTCTCGAGTCCCACCGGACACCAGTGGATCCTCTTCGGTCGCAGGTAAGTGAAACTCACCTGGAAAACGCTGAATCCAACTGATTGTTTTTACTCTGCTGCATAAAAGTGAAACTTTAAAAAGGGACAAACTGAAACTGAATCAGAGGATTGTAGGCTTTGGAAATGTGACTCCACTGGTTTGTGATTTCCCAATAATATGAAATCCTGCACTTTTATTCATTTGATGCTGAAACGTCTTTATTTATCATAAAGAAACAGTGTTTAAAATCACACAGAGAGTTTCCTGCTGCAATTTGTCTATTTGTTTATCTGTGTTAAATGTCACTTTTCAACAATTCACATTAGAAATTAAATAAGCTAATTGTGTATTGTGAATGTAGTTGTATTATTAAAGGGGTTGAGTTTATATATGTATATTTCTATTCTACTAAATGTAAAGACAAAAATGATCTCAAGCCATTCCTGAAACAGTCACTCTGTTGTCAGACATTGTTGCCAAACAAGTTTCTCCACTTTGCATCCACCTTCAGTACAGGAAGAGGTTGTTCATCCATTCATTCACTAATGAACCCCAAATATACACTTCCTGCGATACATTCTGTTGCTACATCACGTGTCTTTTTGTGTCATATAACTTTAAAACTTTTTGACAAGATGTTCTCCTGAGATCGCACTGTGCTGAAAGCCTATTTTAGCCTCAGTCTTCTCCTCTTGCTCACATTCACTCTTTTCTTTCGTCAGTGTGGAGCAGCCGCCAGGATGATCCCAGTGGGTGAATTCAGAAACCTCGGCATAGAGCAGACCTCACAGTATCGGGTCCTGAAACCATGGTGGGATGTTTTCTCAGAGTACCTGTGTGTTGCCATGCTTATGATTGGAGTCTTTGGGTGCACCTTGCAGGTGAGGGGCGCCTACAAACCAGCCACTTTATTATGATCATGAGCTCTTAAATCCTTAATTGTTAGCCTGTGGGGTGGACACAGATTTAGCAAAATAATCATTTCTAACCTAACCAACCTGAGGAGAGAAAAAAAAAAAACTGCACCATTTGTATCTAGTGTGGCATGTCAGAATAATAGAGTATTTTGTTACCATGTCACAGAAATTCCTGCGTTATCTGACCTCCAAGTCGGTGAAAACACAGACAGTGTAACTGGACTAACTTGTGTCTCCTGACCCACTTAATGCAGATTCAGCTGACTAACCTGCTGCTTAATGTGTCTCTCACCACCTTATTACCATTTCTGTGTCACATTCAAATAGCACAGCAGACAAGCAAATGAATTTAAATGTAAATCAGCAGTTGTTTCCTTGTTTCATGAACACGCTGCGTCTCTGTTGACGGTAGGAAAGGTGCAAGTACAAATTAGTTAGTACAAATTAGTGAAACATACATACATGTTTGCATGACCGCAAACAAACAGCACAGAGTAAACGTGAGAGAAGACAATGCACCTGCTGTCTAAACCACACAGTTTACAGGCACAACAGGTTTTTCTGTTAATCTGTTAATCTGTTGCTTACAATAAACACACAACAGAGGTTGAGGTGAGATAACTTAACCAATTAATCAAAAAAAGACATTCCTTAAACAACCCACAGAGAGAGAGGCTGTAAATTACTTGTTAGTTGTTGTTTTGTTAATTAAGCTGCATAACTTAATTGTTTTAGTTTCCTGGTGGCAGCAGAACAAACCGTAAACACAACATTGACATATGATCAATTTATATATGTTTACATTTGGCTCTTCAGCTTCTAAATGCTCCACTGTGAGCAGCAGCTGGTCGCTCACTTTGTCTGTCCACCACTTGAAGCCGGCAGGTATCAACAAGGAGCTGAGAGATGCTCCCTGTAGAGCTGATAATATGATATAGTCATCATTCCTTCAAATGTTTTCAGCGGGACGTTCTCAGAATATTATAGGATAACGTTCTCTAAAAACGTTCTAAAAATGTTTGGTGACAACCTTCTTAAAATGTTTATTGATAACATTGTTAGAACATTATGACCTGATGTTCCCTGAAACATTCTCAGCGGGAAGGTTTTTTTTTTTTTTTTTTTGGTTCCTGGATCATTTTAGGATAATGTTCTCTAAAAACATCCTAAAAATGTTTGGTGACAACCTTCTTATAATGTTTAGTGATAACATTGTTAGAACATTATGCCCAAACTGCAGGACTATTGGAGCGAGGCAGAGAGGCTTCAGTGGTGTAAAAGCAGGTTGGAGAATGAGGTTTTCAGCAGAGCAGGGCAGGTGATGAGTTGAGGTGCCAAATCAGAGACAGGTGATGAAGATGAAGCTGTTCGTGGCCGGCGACTGAGGCAGACTGGAGACTGAACTCTGATCTAGCAGTGAGGCTTGATGGATGAGCGAAGGTTTTATGCTGCAGCGGCTTGTTGAGTTGATTAGCTGATCAGCTGCAGGTGTACTGGTTGAAGAGTAGAAGAGGGAAAACAGGTCGCCACGCCCAGCACACACACACACACACACGCACACACACACACACACACGCACACACACACACACACACACACACACACACACACACACACAAACGGGATAAATCCCAAAGAGTTTGATCACATTCTTTGTTCAGAAACAGCTCCAAAGACTCTTAAGACAAATACAAAGTCAAGAGGTTGTGATATGTAGCACAATAAGCTAACGAAAATCTAAAAGAAACTGCGTTCCTGCGCATGCACAGTGTCGTCTGCCTTACAAGGAACTGCTGTCTTGAGACTGTAAATGTGATCGTCGTTATTAGACTTTGGACCATAACTGTAATCTTCAGGGCAAAGGAATTTATCACCCAGTGCAGTGGTGTAGCTCACTGACATGTTTTAATCGATTTTGGACAACAATGGATGTCTACAGCACAGAGGAATACGATATATCAGGCTTTGTATACATGCACAATACTTGGAAGTAGGATGATGTCATTGTTGGTTTGGCTCTGCCGGTTTTATCGTTGTCCACTTATACATACTATCATTTGAATTAAACAATTAACTGCTCTTTTAATAGGTCATAGTTTGTGCCATCGTTCTCCACTAATTCACTCATTCTTTAAATTTTCCACAGCTCACCCAGGACAAGATTGCTTGCCTGCCCAGTCCCTTCACCAGCCCAACACCCGAGGTAATCGACTGCAGCCACATCCGGACTTACGGGGAGAACGAGACGTGGGAGCACATGCTGGTCAAACCTGTGAGCCCCATTGTGCGGGAGGTGTTTGGCCGCAAGAACAATCTGGACATCCACCAGTACGTGTTTGTCAACCACTACTGCTACGAGAGATTTGTGCACTGGTATGCAAAGTACTTCCCCTACCTTGTCGTGATCCACACTATGATCTTCATGGTAGCAAGCAGCTTTTGGTTCAAGTTCCCCGGGACATCCTCTAAAATCGAACTCTTTGTCACCATTCTTGGGAAGTGCTTTGATTCACCTTGGACCACGAGGGCCTTGAGTGAAGTTTCTGAGGAAAGAGGAGAGGAGAAATTAGTTAGTTGGAGGAGGGATACCATGTCAAAAGACTCCACAGAGCGACGAGCAGAGGAGGAGGAGACTGTAGGGCTTCTTCGGTCCTCCTCTGTAAAGTCTAATCCAGAAAAGAAAAGTCCAGAGCCTCAGTCGGCCGCCTCCGTCTTGGATAAAAAGGAAGGCGAGCAAGCCAAGGCTCTGTTTGAAAAGGTGAAAAAGTTCAGAACTCATGTAGAGGAGGCGGACCTCTTGTATCGCATGTATGTGCAACAAACATCACTTAAAGTCTTCAAGTTTGTTTTAATCATTATCTACACTGCAGCGCTGGTTCCAAACATCGAGATAGTGGTGCGCTGTTTGGTTCCTCCTGAACTGACTGGTTTTGATATCTATTGCTGCAACCACAACAAAGCCCATCTTTTCTCCAAGCTTGCCTACTGCTATATCTGCTTTGTGGGAGTGTATGGACTTCTGTGCATCTACACCCTCTACTGGCTGTTCCATCGACCTCTGAAGGAGTACTCCTTCGAGCAAGTCAGACTGGAGACGGGGATTAACGACATACCGGATGTGAAGAATGACTTTGCGTTCCTCCTGTACCTCGTGGACCAATATGATGCTCTCTATTCTAAAAGATTTGCCGTCTTTCTCTCTGAGGTCAGCGAGAGCCGTCTCCATCAGCTCAACCTCAACTATGAGTGGACCGCCAAAAAGCTGCGTACCCGTCTGGCCAAGAATACAAATGACCGGTTGGAGCTCCACCTCTTAATGTTGCCGGGGCTTCCTGACACAATCTTTGAGATTCCTGAGGTGCAATCACTCAAATTGGAGCAAGTTAAAAATGTCACCATCTCACCCAGTGTGGCGAAGCTAGACTCTCTTCAGGAGTTATCACTGATTTACTGCCCTGCAAAGCTCCAGCTGCCTGCCCTGAACCATCTCAAGGAACATTTAAAGGTCCTTTGTCTAGCTTTTGAAAGTTTAGAAGAGGTGCCTTTGTGGATGTACAGCCTGCATGGGCTGGAAGAGTTACATCTGAATGGTCCATTATCCATCGAAGTGTCCCGGAACGCCACTCTGGACTCCCTTCGAGAGCTTAAAGCTCTGAGAGTCCTCACTCTCCGCTCCAACCTCACAAAGATCCCACCCTCTGTAGCAGATGTTGCGTCGCAGCTGCAGCGTTTGTGCATCCATAACGAAGGCAGCAAGCTCCAAGCTTTCAGCAGCCTGAAGAAGTTAACCAACCTAGTCTCACTGGAGTTAGTGGGCTGTGGTTTGGAGCGCATCCCGAGTGCTGTCTTCAGCCTGAACAATCTGCAGGAGTTGGACCTTAAAGATAACAAACTTACCACTGTGGAGGAGATTCTTAGTCTACAGCACTGCCGGCGTCTAGTGACACTACGACTGTGGCACAACAAAATCACGTACATTCCTGATCATATCAGTAAGCTCCATACCCTGGAGACTCTGGACATCAGCTGGAACAAGCTACGAAAGCTTCCCTCTCGACTGTTCTACTGCACCAAGCTCAGGCACCTCGATGTCTCCCACAACCAGCTCACCACACTCCCTCCTGAGGTGGGCATCCTGCAGAGCCTCCAGTTCTTCTCCGTCGCGTTCAACTCTTTAGAGACACTACCAGAGGAGCTGTTCTCCTGTAAAAGGCTAAAGACGCTGGCTCTCGGAAACAACTGCTTGTCGTATCTTAGCTCTAGAGTGGCCAACCTGGCTCAGCTGGTCCGCCTGGAGATTAAAGGGAACCGTCTGGAGTCTTTACCTGAGGAGATAGGGGACTGTCCCCTGCTGTCTCTCAATGGGTTGATAGTAGAGGACAGCCTGCTGAATCTGCTGCCGTCAGACGTACGCAGCAGGTTGAATAATGGGTGAGTTTGCGGAGCGAAGGACAGTCATTGACTTGTCTTTTAACAGTGCAGCATGGAAGTGTGACTTGCATGGAGAAATGGAATATTAACAGAGGATTAATCAATGGCATTAGGGGGAATATTTCATACAAAATAGAACAAAAGGGAAACTCTAACCAAAACCATAGCTGAACACAAAAGGATAACCAAACACTAACATAACTAAAATGTAAATCTGTGTTGCACTTTTTTTTGAAAATGTTTTCTATGCATTTTCAGAAAGATACCCTTTTTTTTTAAATAGATATTTTTGTATGTTATCAAGTGACCTGTAAATATCTCACATTTATTTTTTACAACACTGGATTTCTATGTTCAGTAGCTGGTTTTACAAGGGAGGACACGTGAAGTTTGTCATCGTCGGTACTCTGTGGATGAGATAAGGGCTCAACTCTTTCACAAAAATAAAACATGACCTACAAATGATCATGGATCAGCATTTTTCATTCAGACTGGTGTTTTATTTACTGGATATTTTGTGGATTCTTCAGAGCACAAGGCAAGAGTTGTTTTTTGTTTTTACCAGCGCTGTATTATCCTGTTGGACAGGTTTATACAGCATGAAGAACTGTTTCCCACAGTTCAGTGGCTCATGTTGCCCCCTTTCAGCCACCAAATAAGTGGAGGGAGAAAAAGCCTTTCAGTAGCAGTATAATGAGTGTTCATCTCTCTGTTTATATGTTCAGTCAAACGGAGAAAAGACTGAATTCATACATGTGATTATGAACCAGATCAAAGTCAAGTCAATATTTTATAATTTACCACGAGAGAGAAGATAAAACTGTCTTTACAATGCTGTTTGGATGACTAATGTGTCCAGTGCATTGATGTCATCGCTGATGGGTGACACATCGATCTTTCTTTATCTTTCCTGAGCGTTCTGTAGAAATGAATGCCTTCACTAGAATTTTAATTTAGCTTCTCTGTTTCCTGTTTTTACTACCTCGTGTCAACAATCAAACATTTCCCGTCAGACATGTGCAACCCAGGATTTGATTTTTACAAGAAGATGCATACCTACAGATATGTACTTATACCTAACACACACCTTATAACTCTGTAGATCAGTAACATCATGAACTGGAGTGCCTTTTGAATACTGCACACTAAAACAAGTGTTAAAGTGCTAAGCTGGAAGTCATTGTAGTTTTTTAGGATGAGAGGTACATTAGGTGTCTCCTTTTCTTTCTCCTACAAACAAATGCACACTTGCTTTTATCCTGATTTATTTTTTTTCTTGTGTTCTGTGTTCCTCAGGCAGAGCTTCCACTTTTTCAGTCTGAACTGCAGTGTAGTCATGTTCTGGCATGCACAGAGACAAAGTTTAGGAACATACCTCAGTAATACTCAGACTCGCCCACCTTGCAACACACCTCAAAGGCCACAAAAAGATTTCTATCATGTTTTGCAGTTTTTAGATGGATTTGATTAAAATACAGAGCTGAAAGTTGTCAAAGAGCCAGATAAAGATCAAACAGTGGAAACTTTCAAAGGTACATAGTCAAAATTGTATAGCGAATGTCATAATGCTCTGGCAATCATTTCCCTTTTTCTTTTTTCTATTTCCCTCTCACTGTGGGTGTCAGTCAAGCGTGTCACCAGTATTAACCAGAAACAATGTGATTGCATCAGGGTGACTAAGTCTCGGCTGGCAGGATGGTTGCCTTTAAGGGGTTAGTGATGATATCGGCAGTTTGTGTGCTGACTTGAGTCTGACATATTTGTGTGGACTGTGCCTTCAGGCCTGGTTGTCCTGATGCAGTATTTAAATTTGAGTAGGGAAATCAGCGGGGGCGGATTCTTCCTGCCATCTTTCTGTTCAGTTTCTGTTGTTCTGAAGTCTGACAGGTTTCAATTCAGTTCCTGCATGCTGTGATTCTCAGCAGCTTGATAAAAGTGAGCTGAAGCGTGAATTGTGTGGTAGTGAAGTGTGGCACTGTAGTTTATGGTTTACAGATCATGTCTTCACAGTGACTCATCATGCTTTCAGTGCGATCTACAGACAATAGGCATCAAAGTTCATCACTTGTGAAATATTATTTTACCACTTTACGACTGTCTTGGTTGTCATGGAACTTTTAAACACCCATGAACTCTTTGCAGCTTCAAGGATATGTTTGGATATGTTTAGTTAGTTTACTCTGCAAAAAAATATTAACTCATCCTTTAACTTTTTAATCCTTTTTCTTTTGACCTTGTCATTATTTGTCATGGTAGAAAGACATCAACACTGCAACTAACTAACCATTAATTTACCTTTCTTTGTTCAATTAAATGATTCATGTTTTGGTCTAGAAAACATCAAGAACAGTGAAAAATATGGAAGCAAATAAGGGTCGTTAATATTTTGAGCTTGTGAAACGGGTTGTGAATGTGTAATAAAGTTTTGCAGCTGTAGGAATATTTTGCACGTGTAAAATGTTTTGCAGCTGTAGAAATATTTTGCACATGTGTAAAATGTTTTGCAGCTGTAGAAATATTTTGCACATGTGTAAAATGTTTTGCAGCTGTAGAAATATTTTGCACATGTGTAAAATGTTTTGTAGCTGTAGAAATATTTTGCACATGTGTAAAAATGTTTTGTAGCTGTAGAAATATTTTGCACATGTGTAAAATGTTTTGCAGCTGTAGAAATATTTTGCACATGTGTAAAATGTTTTGTAGCTGTAGAAATATTTTGCACATGTGTAAAATGTTTTGCAGCTGTAGAAATACTTTATGTATTTGTGCAGGAATATTTTCAACAGTGAGGTTTCACAAAGTCTGAGAGATGACCACACAATTCTCCTAACTTTGTGTGTGACAGTGAAGTTACATGAGAGACAGAAACACACATTTCTTTTCTGTGTATGTGACACTTAAGTTACAAGCTACAAACTACAAGTTATGAGTATGAATTTTGACCCTGTTTTTACAACTGAATCCAATTGGTCAAACATAGAGTCAGTCTGTCCAATCAGAGGGCAGATGGTTCCATTGCGTTTTATACAGTCTATGGTTCATCCCCATGCAGGTCCTGAATTTTTTTATGGACAATAACGCCGGCTCTCCTGCGACACAGGAGGCTTTAAATGTACTTGAGGACGCTGTAGATATCAATGGTAAACATTTAATGTGTTGTGTATTTAGCTTGCTGTTAGTTTGCTGTTATTGTAAGGCAACACAGTTGTCCAAATGTATACCAAATGTATATTTTCAAGTTCAGGAAGGCTGCTTTATGTACCCAGAACAGAACAGTAATGTAGCTTTAGGAAGTTAGCAAATGTCTGCTAGTGTTACTAAAGGAGCAGCATCACCAAGAATGAAAACATGTATCATAATTACCAACAGTTAGACATGAAGGCTGGCTGTGGATTTAGGACAGTCTAACTACTGCAGCATCACAGAAGCTTCGGTGTGAACTTGCAGTAGCGTATCTTCAGTCAGAGCCTTCAGTAACAAACTGCTCCCCCGAAGTTGATGTAACAGTGTTCACCGGTCACTCACACAACTTCAACAAATTAAATAAAGTATAGCCACAATATTATCAGTGCTCCGCCTTCAGCTCAATAAGAAAAATGAAACATATAAATACAGCGTTATTATCTATCCACTGCCCAATTTCACCCTTTTTTGGAAACCTCCAGCAATACTAAATAGATACGACCTCAACAATAAACAATGATGTATAAACCACAACACTACAATAACTTTATCTCTCTTAAATAGAGTAAAAAGTAGCACATACAAACCACTTCTAATCTGCTGGATATCATTTAAAACATTACAATACTAGTACCACTACCAGAACCTTTAAAGTGATGCTGATACCAATAAAGTACTTCATTCACAACCGATGACTAGAGACAGTTCTAACGCTGCTGGCTCACATATTCCAGGAGGGAGTGTTGCACAGAGGATCAGGAATGACACCCAGGTGATAGCTGACCTGCCAGACACAGCGGTGGATAACAGACAGTATTTACATGGAAGTGTGAAGTCTTGGTCCAGGTCACATACTTGTCATCCCAAATTGCTGTTTTTGGAGCATCTGATATCCAGAGTGTCACAGAAAGCAGTTTCATCTGTACGAGGACGTAGCTTCCGTTTTAGTTTGAGGTGCTTTATACTGTAAATAGGTTACTTATGTACATTTTATTTGCTATGTAATGCTTCTTGTGCTATTGTTTCTTTTACAATAAAGTGACTACAGTGAATTGTTTGTTTGTTTGTTACACCTATGTACCATTAACTATTTTTACGAGACCCTCAAAGAATCCAAATATTAAATCCTTACATGCCAAGAGAAAAAAAGAAAAGTTACTGTTTGGAAACATTAATAACACACAGATGTGGTCTGTGATGTTTTGAAATACTTTGTTACTTTCTGTTTTCAGAAGCAGCACTGACAGTTTGACCAGAACTGTCATCATTAACTAGATGAACAATATTCATATTTTGTATGTATGACTTAACAACCAGCTCTTGCACAGCAGTGGAGTCAGTAATACATTTTCATGCAATGTCATGCCTCCTGCTGATCTGTGCCTACAATGGCTCCTGAGTGGTTGAGGCTGGTACAGCAGACTGTAAACTAAGCTGATGTGGATCATCAGGCCTTCTAGATCAAAGCTGTGGCATCTTAGACCCTGATAACACTCATTTTAAAACTTCTGAACTTTTGGGATGGAGCTGTAGTCTTTTGCCTCCTTCAGCATCTGAAATATGAGAATGACAACTCATGTCTAACAAATGGGTGTTATCATCAGGTCACACAAAGCTGCAGATATGTCCGCTAATACAGCGCCGCTTCTCACTGATGTATTTAGCAACTACACACAAAGTGAATTATTAACTTATTGGTACAAGAGAAGACTGGATATTAATCTTATTAGAAAGATCTTAGAAATAAAACATCATCAATGTGTTGCTGTACAATAATAGCAAACTAACTGCAAGCTAAATATACAACACATGAAATGTTTATCATTAATATCTACAGCATCCTTAAGTACAATTAAACCCACCTGGGTAGCAGGAGAGCCGCTTTAAAATTCAGGACCTGCAGTAGGACGAACACAACAGAAGCATCTGCCCTCTGATTGGACAGACTGACTCTGTGTTCGGATTCAGCTGTAAAAACAGGGTCAAAATTCATACTCATAACTTGTAGTTTGTAGCTTATAACTTCAGGGTCGAACACACAGGCAGGATATTCATGTGTCCATCTCTCAGACAAATATTCCTGCACACATTTTGATTACAAATACACAAAATATTTCTACAAAAACCTTTTACACACGTGCAAATTATATCTGTGTGCACAAAACTTTTTCACGCATGCGCAAAATATTTCTACAGCTGCAAAACTTGATTACACATTCACAAACCATTTCACAAGCTCAAAATATTAACGACCCCTATTTGCTTCCATATATAAGGGGCGTCCTTGTGGCCGAGCGGTCTAAGACACTTCCTGTCAGCTCTCCACTGTGTGCTATCTGAAGACAAAATTCATTGTAAATGTCTCCAATTACATGCATTCAAACAGACGGGTGTGTTATACAGTTCATCCCTTTGTCATATACTTTCAAATATGAGGAAAGTTTCTGCTATCACACACATTTTCCCACAGTGTCATCATCATGTACTCCCACACATCTCTATTTCTGTATATATTTGGCCACGTGAGTAATAGGCTGACGCTGTTTTTTTCTAGTCCACACCTACTATTTCTTGTTGCTTGCAAAGTTGTGACTTACCCAACCTGCAGAACAAACGAAGCAGCACAACAGTGTTTATCCAGGGAGTGTTTGCATATCCAGCAACACTCCCACACACTGCTACTCAGCGAGGTCAGGGAGCTCTACCTAGTGGTTGGGAGCACGACTGTCTGAGGCTGCACATTAAACTGTCTGTCATGTTCTCAACTGCTTTGTGGCTGATTAGTTGTAAGTGTATGAGGACATATTAAAGTATTATTTGTGGTTGTGTGTCTTTATTACACAACATGAGGGAGTGGTAGCACGAGAGATAGAGAAGCAGACTTCTGACCGGAAAGTTAGTGGTTTCAAAACTGGCTGAGAAAATATGGGTGTGGAACGTGAATGACTCTTTCCTCCTCAAACTGCTGAAGAAGCCTTGAGGAAGACATTTAACCTCAAGCAGCTCCTGCAGAGTAATTCAAGTGGAAGTGGTTTGACTGCAGCTCCCAGCAGGTGCTCATATATGAGATGATATAAATATGAAACAGAGGAGAAAACATGTGAATGCAGATTATTGAGGCTATTAAATGCAGTGATGGAAGAAGTATTCAGATTCTCTATTAAAGTAAAACTACACTGTAAATTCAAAATCCTATTTGAGTAAAAGTATAAATACACATATCTCCTCTCTTCCCTGATGCATAGATGCTTATTGGGCTTCACTGTATTGAGAAATTATTATTTGTGTTTTTGTTCTTCCCCATTTTCTTTCTTTTTTTTCTTTTGCATTACAATTATTTATCAATTTGATGATCAGAGTTATCACTATAGCATCTATAACAGTTGAACTATGATTAATCAGGGGGGCTATGAACCCAGTATGGACACTGTAGAGACATCAGTCAATGTTCATTAAAGTATAGAAAAGACGGAAAAAGTAAACAAGTATCAAAAGTAAAAGTATTCATAAGGTAGAACATGTGGTCTTGTGATATATTATTATTATATTATTATAACAGTCCCTCATCTAAACATTTAATACATAGTTTATAATACACTACAATATAGTTGTAAGCAGATGAAGGGACATTTGTAAGTGTTTATTAATGTATAGTATATGTCAACAATTATAACTTCACCTATGAAGACATTTTATATGATTTTATATGTGTTTTATATTCCAGCCTCGACCTCTGGATGCTTCTGGAGTTCTAGTTGTTGATCTGATCTGCTCACAGCTTCATTTTACTGTCTTATAAGCTTTGTTTGTTTATAAACTGCTTATAAATAGTTAATTTAAAGTAAAGTAGTACCATTATTACTGTTGTATTCATGTGGAAGTAGTATTTGTATGTTGTAGTTGGTCAACATGAAGCCAATTTTTCACTTTCACTACTTTTCTGCATAGTTTAATGTATAACAACAAGTCATATGTCTCATATCAATTACATATTTTGTGTGCAGTGGAGTAAAAAGGATATTTTCTTCTGAAATGTAATGAAGCATAAAGTAGCATTAAATTGGTAAATACAGTACAAATACACACAGAAAACTCAATTTTACTGTCAAAAAAATGAATAAAGTAAAGTTTGAGTACATTTGTGTTTCTGAAGGGAAACATGTAACAGCACAGTAACATGTGTACACGGTCTCTCTGTGACATCATGGGCCTCCACACAGCGAACTGAACTGTATCTCCTTTCTCTGCTTGAGAAGTTGGCCCCCGTAGCACACAAGCAAACAAAATAGCCCCATTGTACTGCAAGAGCACCGAGCACAAACATCAGCAAAACTGTGCCGCCGTTACCTACAAGCCTCGACAAAAACACAGGGCCCTCATTCATTTTGAGTTTCCAATCCAGATATCTGCGTGACCTTTCGGAGGGTTTTCACTGCGCGGTGCATTCCAGTGTGGAGTCATTAGAAATGCCCTTGATGAATCACCTTGGGGGGAAGTGCTAAGATACTCGAGGATGCATGTAACATAGTAAACAAAGAGCTTGTAGATTTGTCTCTTTAAGGAGACGACATCAGATCATTACGCATGTAAAGGAAAATGCCTTTAATGTGGTTTAACCGAGACCACTTTAGCTTCAGCCAAACCTGCACAAATCAAATTATGTAATTTAATTTGAGTTTCAGTAGAGCTATTCTTGTTTGCTCCTTGGAGTTTGTAAAGACTTTTAAAATGAGAACAGTCAGGACAGCTGGGGTAACTGGGTCTGTGAATTACATCTCTTAACTTTCATCCATTTTTCCTTATTTTTCCTCAAAAAGCAACGTGTGCTTCATACCAGTTGTCATTTGTTGCATATTTAATTGAGTTGTGAGCAGTTTCACCGGTGATTATTTACATTTAAGTCATTTTTTTAAAGCCTAGAGGTCAAACTTTCCAGTAAATCACAAGAAAGAGAAACATTTAGTCAGAAAAAAATTGAGCAGAAGTGGATTTTGTCATCGTTCCTATTCTGTCAAGCATCTCGCAACCTTAAAGGTTTACCACATAACCCCACGATTGTCTAATTGCTGTTTCAAAATCGTCTCCACACTGCCGGAAATTAAATTCATGTGAAAAAATACACAAAATCACTTCATTTTAACGTTTTTGGTTACACTGTGACAAAATAATGTCATATATCATGTAAACTCCCAGAAAGAAATAACTCCGTCTACTGTTTTAAAATCAAAACTATGACTTCCCAACTTCAAGTTCAACACTTTATTTTGTGCTTTCATCTTCAAATAGTAAAGTGAATAATTTCACTTTTGTTTTAAAAGTATCTGTATAAATAACATTTCAACAAAATCACGATAAATGTTGCTATTTACAAAGTCACAGGAATATTCAGTCCTATTCCAACAATAAATAAGAGTAAATTCTAAGTACATCTACTTAAGAGAAACACAACTATGCAAAGCAATCAGGGTGCACCACTTCAAGTTTGGTAAAATAAAATGTAAAAAAAAAAAAAAAAACACATACAATGAATCAACTGTTACAATTCTTACACAATGGAAATAATTACAAAACACTGGGGGGGAACTATCTACAAATGTGCACTCCCAATTAATAGGGAAACAGATATATATATTTGTATATAAAGGTGCCTAAATTGCACTGTGCAAAAGAGGTGTCTACTGTATATAGCCACCCATCCACTGACAATAAGCTGCCAAGACAATATGTCCTGTATCACATATTAATGCTGAGCCACTATTAACAAAAAAAATAATCCTTTACACAGCAATGAATTCAAGTCACCAGGTTTGAAGCAAAAAAGTGTGAGGTTCAGGTCACCCAGAACTCTGACTAACTATGAATGTGGGCGAAAAGCAAGTCAATCATATCAGGCACGCATGAAGCTCGGGCCACGTCTATCGCCGTCTGACCGCTGACGTTGGCGTGCTTCAGGTCGGACCGGGGTGCCAAGAACTCCACAACATCCCGGTGGCCTTCCCGGATGGCGATGTGGATAGGCAAGGCGCCGCTCTGGTCCGGGATGTTTACTGAAGCGCCGTACTCCACCAGAACCTGCAGAGTGTCGAGGAATCCTGTACGGGCTGCGTCATGGACCGGCGCTATCCCGTGTTTGTCTTGGATGTTGGGGTCTGCTCCTTTTTCCAACAGCAAACTGGCAATCTTGGAATTCCCCATCATCATTACCTGTGAGAAGTATTAGGAGATGTTTACTACATTATTTATTATTACATTCATTTATTATATTCAACATCTGGGTGTAAATGACCCCAGATTCATCAAATTCAGAGGCCTTTTAACCATTTCATGTCAAGAACCAACAGAGATCATCAGTCCATATTCAATGTTTCATCTTAGTACTAAAAGTCATTTCCATGAAAAGATGTCAAATGGGACCTGGTGAATAATTAATACAGTTACTGTCTGTAGTATTGATATAGTGTAGTATAGTGCAACTAATGATTATCTTCATTACAGATTAATTAGTTTTTGGTCCATAAAATGTCAGAAAATGCTGTAAAATCTCGATCATGGCTTCTCAAAGTCCAACATCCTTGAATGTCTTCAGTCCAAAACCCAAAAATATTCAGTTTACTGTCGTAGAAGACTAAACAAACCAGAAAATATTCACATCACAGAAGCTTTTGTCCTAAAAAATGATTCCAAATTAATTGATTATCAAAATAGTTTAATACTAATACTCTCATATAATTTCTATTAAGTGAACATATAACAGTCTTTTTGTGTTATAGGTGTTTCTAGAGCTGAGGCTATTAGTCCCTTGATCAATTAGTCAATGGACAGAAAATTAATCAGCAACAACTTTGATAATCAATTAAACATTGAAGTCAGTCATCAAGTAAAAACACCCTGCTTCCAGTCTCTCAAATGTGAGGATTTACTGATTTGTTCTTTGTTATTTCATAGCAAATTAAATATCTTTTGGGTTTTGAATGTTGGTTGGACAACTTAGCTGGAAGTCTGGGAAACTGTGATGAACATTTTACACTATTTTCTGATGTTTACAGATCAAATCAATCAATAATATTCATAATGAAAATAATAATTAATTACAGCCGTACTATTTAGTGTATCTTCATTGATATAAATGATCTGGACAAAATATTAGAAACACCTCTAAGTATTATGCAATACTATTCAACAACACCACAAACAGCAGCCTCCAAATTGACCAAGAAGTTGAATCAATAACTGTCTGAAACAGTTTAATCAAAAACTGAACATTATAACCTTGATGAAGTTAAGGTCATATTTCAGGGCTGTGAGTCTATATCCTCTTTCTATTCATCAGACAAATAATAAAATATTTCTCATTTCCTTGGAAGATCAGACACTGTACTGTAAACTCTGCCTTAAAAGGACAGGTTCACAAACAACAGTCAGGTGCCCGAATGAACACTGAAAGAGGTTTAATCAATCCTCCTGTTCATACGTCAGCTTAAGTGATGGGGGCAAAAATCCACAGTGTGTCCACACAGTCATCTTGTGCAAAATTGCATTTAAAAGTGTATCTGAAGCTTATATGAATCTTCAGCAGTCCTAGTTAGTCATATCAAGTGGATATCTGACACATTTACAGTCTTTTTAGCATCAAATTCCCTCTTTGTGTTTCCTCGGACAGTGTTTCCCTGTTGAGCTGTGGTGGAAGTATAGTAACAAAAACTTTGGCACTAAAAAGACTGTAACGTTGAAAGATATCTACTTGATTTGACTCATTAAGACATCTGAAGCTTCATATTAGCTTCAGATAAACTTTTAAATACATTTTTGCACTGAAGGAGGACTGTGACTTTTGTCCCCCATCACTTACATTGTAAGGTCATTATGAAGGGATCTTCTAATGGTCAGTATGAACATGAGGAATGATTACAGCAAGAAAAACATGTGTCAATGTTCATTTGGGCTCCTGACTGTTGTTTTATGACAGACTTGAAACACTGTGAACCTGTCATTTTAACACAGGGAGCCAAAACACATTCATAACAAGCAACTGTTTGTGTACGGCATGTTTCAAGAAGGGAGGAGACGCGCCTGTAACCGAATAACCAGAATATGTATTTAATGTTGTAGTTAATAAGCGGTTGAATATGAATGATTAGTCCTCACCTGTAGCGCAGTCCTGCCAAATTCATTGACAGTGTCAGGATGCACCCTGCACTCCTCCAGGATCCTCTGCACATCGCTGGTGTTCCCTTTGGCTGCTGCCGCCGTCAACGCTTTACCTGCATCCATCTGACTAAGGACCATTATAGTCTTTCTTTGTGCCTGTTCAGTAGGAGATGTACAACAGTGAACGACGGGCACCTCACACGAGCAAACGTCAAGATGAAGAGTGAAGAAGCGACGCTATTTTTCAGGAAGATTAACGTCTGCTACAGCTAGCTGCTACTACTACAGCATCCGGCTAGCCTCAGTTCCCCCTGTTGACGCCATATTAACCGACTCTGCTAGCGTAATGTTACATCAGGTCGTCTAAACAAATCGTACGTTTAAACAACAACCCCCCAAGCGAAAGTGTAATTGTTAACGAGAGCTATGTTATGTCAACTCAACCTCACAGACGGTTAGCATCCAGGCTAGCTGCTAACATTAAAAACGGGGGCAAACTATAACGCTTTGTAGCATAACGTTACCTTGTTCGGTTCTTTGAGATCCACAACGTCGCCAAACGCTGTCCTAACCCGCTCTTTCTCTCTCTAAAGACCGGTAACTTTTAAATAAAATCCAAGCCAGGAAGGTTTATCAACATTAGAAAATACATTTGCGCGCTGAGATCTACACAGCAGCGTCTCCTGACTACAATTTACAAACATTGGGCAGAACACGCGTTGACCAATCACAGCGCGTCTGGAGGCGGTCACTCTTCCTTATATGGTCAAAGAGGTGGAGTTACAACTCTGTTACTACACTATCACCGTAGTAACAGCCGCGGCCGACCAATCAGAGCGCTTAGCCAAGAAAGCGGGCGATTCGTATACGTTGTTGTCTTCAAAGGCAGTTCATTCACATTTCTGACCTTTTGGTAGTAGAGCTCCAGACGCAAGTGTGGAAAAAAGGCGGGTGAAAGTATTTAATTTTAGGCGGAATTCAGTGACTGTGATTGCACAATGCATAACTACAATACCAGGACAAAATCTGTCCTTATATGGTGTTGAAAACTCGTGAAAAAACAACAAAGGGATACAACAAACTGATAAAATTTTTTAAAAGGAATAATTGAATCAAACATTTAAATTATTTGCAGTGGTCTAACGATCAGAAAACATTAAAATCCTCTCCCACAAAGATTTAATAAAACAAGATCAGTGATGTTTAAATAGAGCAGGTGAAATTTAAAAGACATTCTTTCAGTCCAGTTAAAGTGATCATTTTATGCTCCTCTGGAAGTCCTGGAAGTGAATGATATACAGCATCCTCGCAGGCTTTACACATTGGTCCTCAGCTGGTAATCTAAATCAAAAGAAATGTGAAGAATGAAGAAATGTTAAAATGTGATTCAGTTTCTACAGTCATGCAGTAAACCACTTGATTAAACAGTACACATATGTCCAAAGTCAGTATGTCTTATAATATTGAGGTCTAATGGAAAATTACTACACACCTCCACTCTGTGTAATGTAGCGAACCCACGGTAACGCCTGGTAACCACTCTTTTCTATGATCTTCATATATCGCACCTAGTGAAGAAGAGTGACAGAAGAGACATAACTTGTTGAAGCAAGAAACATTAATGTGTATCATCAAATCAACTTTAATTTAGTTTTCCAGTCTGGGCACAAATTATCAGGTCTTACGGGAACTGACTTAACAATCTACGTGCAGTAAAATGCAAACACCCTATGCAAAGCTGTAATCATAAAGCTTTAACCACCCATATTCATTTGTGACATTATATACACGCTCTAACATGTTTCAGATCCAGAATGTTTTTGCTTGCAGATGGACCTGACTAATACTAACACAGGCAATAACCTTATATGACATTAAAAACATGTTTTAAAATTTGACTTTTAAAACACTAAAACTATTTAACATTTAAAGCATAAGCACACAAACCTGTATGCACACAAACCTGTATTCCTGAGACTGTGAAGTATGGGATTTCAAATTTGACAGTGATGGGAGGTTTGCCCTCCATCTCATCGTTCTCCACGCTGGGCAGACCAAAGTGAGCCCTCATTAGAAACTCTTTACCTCCCTAAATAGATGGAAAGACAAATGGATTATACAAACAGACAGGTAAACAGACAGTAGCAAAGAAAGTTAAATACAAAGTACATTTAAATCTTTCATCAACTAGAATAGTCATTAAAGAAAGAAATGTAATTTGAATTTAATGTTGTTTGCATATGACATATTGAGTTGTGAGGTTCTTACAGGGAAAGACTTGATGGTCCAGACCACCATGTTCTTCTCAGGCACATATTTAGCATGGCCTGTGCTGGTTTTGAACTTGGGTGAGTCGGCATCGCTGGGGACAGGGACCCTCACCTCCACATTATTTGCCACAGACTGTTTTTTAAATTGTCCCTTTGCCTAAAAATACAACACAGGACAACTTGCATTAGCCTCCATGTGGCTCAGTTCAGGGTTGCAACCACAACAGGAATATTTTTTTGCTGATTTCATTGTGATTTTCTTGCTTTAACAGTTTTTGGCAAAGCATGCATCACAAGTGACACAATATGTTTGATTTTGTAGTTAAAAATACATAAAATTCAGTACCTTAACCATGATCTCCACACGACTGTGAGAGAATTTCTCTATGACTGATTCAATCCATATGAGGGGTTTCACCTGTAAGAGATGATGGATAAAATTATTTTCAACATGAAAATGATTGAACAATCAAAACAACATGAACATACTTTCTCGGGTTACATACGCATATGATTCTGCTATTTGTAACAGGTCGAATGTGACGCTACTGTATGTAGAACCATCAGTGATACTCTGACTCTCTACATTCAATACATGCATTTACATTTCTTTGGTTTAAAAACTCCATCAAATGCAATATATAAAGGCATAAATATATAAATAGCAGAAACTTAATACATAGAACTTTCACTGTATTATAAGTTTACATATGGTTTGTACTCACTTGTTTGTAAATGCACACTATGTGTACAGACGGTTTTATTGACTTTTTTTTTTTTCCCCTATTGATGAAATTATCTTTAAAAATGTGTTTATATTTTATCTTATGTCTCTTTATTTCTTCAACTTTTCATTGAGGGCCTCTTCTATACATTTCTTGCAATAGCAAAATGAATACATAAATCATTTAGTCATTCTTTATGTCGAGTTATTGAGACATTTGAACATTTTTGGGAGAGATACAGTTCTCTTGTTTTGTCTCTCGTTGTTCAAATCTTCATAGAAATTATTGTTGACATATTTCATCAAAGGTTTGTTTCTTATGTGTCCTGTTTGTATTGAGCTCAGGTGTACCTTTTACTGACATCACTGATTGTAGTGTACGTATATTTAAGGCTGCATCTGACACTTGTGTTTAACTTGCCTTGAACAAGATTAAGTGTTCTTGAAACGACTGTGATATCATTAAATAACTGGAGCTTAGTGTGTCATGACCAGCACCTAATTTTGGTTGCATTCACCAGACAACTCGTACTTTGACTTGACATAAATATGGCACATGTGATAAGTTTCATATATAAACTATTTAGTATTTGTAGCAGGTACTGAATGGGACTAACATGAGTGTTGATGCGGTAGGACATGAGTTCAGACTCCCCGTCTGGAGGGATGAAGGAGATTGTTCGGTCACTCTCAAAGCGTGAGAGACGTACGCACTGGTGGAACTTCACATCTTCCATCACCACTGTCTTCCCCTTGTCACCTGAACAGAAAACAACACAATCAGCTGCAGTTTCTTGTCAAAACTAAAACAGACAGATTCACTGCATATCCAGCTGGATAACTGGAGCAACGATAGATACGGATGGAAAGAGACTGCATGCGTACGTCCAGTGAGAGCAAAAAGCACTCGATCGTTGAGGCCAAGCCGCAGCTCAGGCATCCCAGACAACATAGTCTTCAACTTGATGCTGCCCACGATGTCGCTGCTCATCACACTGCCGTTGGCGTTCACCTGAACAAACCACACAGAGAGGCGTATAAATCAGTCAACTAAATCAAACATTAAGCAGAGAAAAAAGCCCACAATATATCACAAATATAGTGAACAGAAAGCATTAAATCACTTTATTACATACATTACTACTATAACTTGTTAGTTAAAAAGCAGCGAGTGTTACAATGTTACAGAACTTACTAATATACTGAATACTATACTACCATATTTACTTGCTTCACAAAAAAATCTCACAAATGCAAATTTACATGCAATAATGACAGATTTTAGAATAAATTCAGGAATTTGGTGACTCCCATATTGCACCATATATTCTAATTTCTATATCAAATACACAAATCCCACCGTACCAGTACATTGATGGACTCAATGACATCAATAAAGACCTCGTTCTTCTTGTATTTGATACCCTCAGACCTCCAGGAGACGGCGTTGGTGACGGTGGTCGGCACCTTGCTCTTTGCCACCTCAAGCTTGGCACCTTCCTGAGTAATGTATCTGCAAGAGAGGGCATGATATGAAGTGACTTCCTGTGATGCAACTTCGCACTCATATATATATATATATATATATATATACACTGTAGATACTCTATGTGCGTCTATGTGTGTCTCACTCTTGCAGGATCTTGCTGTCAGTCGTCTGAGGGAATCCAAAATCCATCAGCTCATCCAGCAGCTCGTAGACAACCACAAAATTATCCTGAATACTCTCCTCCTCCAGCTCTTTGAAGTACTCTGTGAACACCTGCACGATACGCACAACAGACATCATTTATCAGAGGCGGCTGGGAGTAACTGCCAGTTTTCACTTGGATTATCTGTATCTTTAAAAGCCATCTTCCACTCTGTCTTTCCTTGGAAACCGCATGTGTGATACTCACTCACCTCGACAAGTTTGTAGAGAAATGAGTAAACAAGGCAGGCATTGGAGTTCTTGTTTGTTGTGGCCACCACTGTACAGAGATCAGGTTAAGGAGTATTGTACACTGTTAAGATCACTATTATTGTTCACTTCAGTACATTTTTACCTTATATTGAACTTAGAGGATTCATCTCTGAGTTTATTACTCCTCTGTGTACATCATGACTTTGGCCTCTCATTAATAAGTGTGTGACAGCGACATCCAGGACAAGGATACGGTACAGGTTGGTGTGTTTGATCCACATGAAGTGAACATTGCCATGTGACATTACAGGGCAGAGAAGGCCTTCCTCTTCATGTTGCATGAGTAAAGGCATGAAGTGGTCAATCTCCGCCATGTCCACATCACCTTTGTAGTTCCGACATATCAACACCTGAGCAGGGAAAATAACGTCACATGGTTATCAGACAAGTGCATGTTCAACAAAATATGGTAGTTACTGGTTACAGAAGAGAATACAACCTTTAGAGTACAGTTTTCTAATCATTAGTGGTGTGTAAAATGAAAATCAAGTGACTAAAACTAACAGAAACTAGAAATACTGCCTCGTGGTTGTACGCCTCCACCAACCAGCCAAGTTGCAGTTTACATCCGTGTCTGTCCAGACTCTTAATATTTGTAGTGAAGACTTTGACGGAATTTAATTAAAGGTATTAAGTGTATTTTCCTTATATGTGTTCACATGTTTGACCAATAAAGCTGATTCTGATAGACAGTAGACAAAGCTTCAGATACGGATGTTTCTGCAAAACATGGATGCTTCACATACATCTTCAACCCGGCAGAAGATCTTTACAGTCACCACAGTTTCAAAGTGGGAACCCAAGATTAGTGTCACCAATTCAGTATCTGACCAAATGTTAAATATGGTCCCAGTCTCCCCTTCTGTTCCTGAGTTATGGTGTTGAATAATGACCAGAGGAGTGTTTTTGCAGAACCTTTTGGATATAAAATGTCATCACTTCATTATTTTATTCTATTAGACATTTGAGTGAAACTTTGTCATAATTATGGCCAAAAACATGATTTGTGAGGTCACAGTGACCTTTGAATTTCACCACCAAAATCTAATCAGTTCATCCTTGAGTCCAAGTGGATGTTTGTGCCAAAGTCAAAGAAATTCCCTCAAGGCGCTCCTGAGATATCATGTTCACAAGAATGAGAAGGACCACTGTCGCAGGCGTGGAGACAGAAAAATAACCAGTATCCCAAACTTTTGTAATCAAAAATGTGCTAAATTTAGAATTAACATTTGCCACAATAAATTATCCAACAAAACTGTTTATTACAAAACTGGGGATTTAACAGGATACTGATGTTACCATCAGGTACGGGACAATAAAAAAAGTAGCTTGCAGTTGTTTCTTTATTACCATCATTGTCAATCACAATATAAACTGCTGCAGCTAATAATTAATTGCCCATTATTTTCCCAAGTTGGTCTATAAAAACAAGTTTCCAGAGCCAAATGTTACATCCAAATGTCAGCTCTTGTTTTTCCAACCAACACCACAAAACCCTGAAGATATTCTGTTTACTGTCATGAAAGACTCAGCAAACCAGCAAATATTCACATTTGGGGAGCTGGAAGAATTTAGCCAATTATCAAAATTGTTCCTGATTAATTTTCTGACAACTGTCTAATAAGTTAATTGACTAATACTCTTTTAGTTCTACACTGATGGTGAGTCTAGGTTAAAGAAATGATCTCTCACCAATTTCATTACCAAAAATCTTTATAAAATACAAAAAAGGAGATTTATAAAGAGAGGCAGGTGAGCTACTGAGAGGCTTTGATACAATTGATGTGAATATTTCAGAAGGGGCTGCAACAAAATTTTGGGAAAATTAAATTCAGTAAGCTTAACATTAATGCCACCATGCTGCTGTCCTTGTGATTTACTCTAATAGTAATTACATAACCAAGAAGGGAACAGTGATCCTTGCCAGTCCTGTGACAAACTCCTGGAAGTCTGGATACCTTTTCTACTTTAAGAGCAATGACGTACTTTGCTGAAACTGAAAGATAAAATGTTTGAGATAAGAGAGATGCAAACAGGTCAAACCTGACACCTGCTCAAGATGCAACAACATCAGGTTATAACCCACTTCCTGTTTTAATGGCAGCATTTTGCTTACATTAGGTCAAATGAAAAGGGCACATGATGTGTTCCTGTACAGATCACACACAGGACATCTGAAACCATGTGGACTTCCACTGCTGTTCCTCTGCAGCATTCACCTGTGTGTCAGCTTACATTATGAGTTTGTCAGCTACAAGATAAAATGCCATGACTGAAGGCTACAGGTGTACAGGTGCTGCGACAGAATCGGTCACTTTCACTGTTTGGTGACATGTAGTTATTAGAGGCTGCAGCCTGGATCTCCAATGACAGACATGTATCCGGAAGTGAAGGGGAAAAGGCCAATGAATGAGTCTGTCGCAAGCTCTTCATTAATTTTTAACGACGCAAAAGCTATTAATGTTTAACAGTTAAAGCAACAGTTAAAAACTTCACATGAACGGTGTAAAGGAGGAATAGTTTGGGTTTTTTTTTTTTGCGGTTTGATAACCTGTCGCTGGAATAAAAGTCGTGTAAAGCCACATAAATAGTGACCGGTGTTGTGCAGTAGTAGTGATCCTACCTTCCCCTTCAGATCCAGCACAAATATAGCGGAGGCAGACATTGTGTTTGTGTCCACAGGACCAATAAAGCACTTTGACACAGAACACAAAGTAAACTCAGCTTAAAGTTGAACTCTTGAAGTCTTCACTGCTTTCAATTTCGCTCCGCCATCCAAACCGAAGACATTGATCAGCCTAAGGTGATCATGGACTCCACCGTTTCTTTTTCCTGAAGGTGTCGTGACGTCATCGCATCCAGGTGAAACATTTACCAGTGTCGGCTTCACCTGAACAAAGAGGAGGAGGAAGGTGTGCTGCTCAATTTGTCCACTAGAGAGCGACACAGACACACAAATCAAACCCGTTGACTGCATATAAATATATAAAGAGTACATAAATATACTGTAGGCCTGTATAATAATTACAGACAGTCAGTGATCAAAGCAGGGAGAAACTGAGCTGACTGCATGACCTTTGGATCATGTTGATGTTGTTGGTCAGTCTTTGGTTTGTACAGAGTTTATCTTGCTTTTTCTCTTAAATGTGAACATGTTTGGTTTCTTCTGACCACAGCAATATTATCATAAATGTACTGTGTGTAACAGTTAACCTTTTTTACCGCTCTAGTTAATGAATTGAATATTATTTCTTACAGTGTGAACAAAAAAGCTGGTAAAACATATAGTATCTAGTAAAAACTGTGTCTTTTTGATCAAATCTGTGTAAACAACCCCTGGCTTTACTTTACAACATCCAGGAAGTGACTGTGGGTCGGTGACTCTCCTGTGACGTAAAATGTGTTTATTTTATCTGTAAGATAAATATTGTGCACCTTTAGCTGCCCCAGATTACTTGACATCTGAATTTATGACCCACTAGCTCATAATAATGTAGTGCAAGTTTGAAATGATGGCTGTCATGAATCCTGTTAAAGACCTTGTAAACTTATCTGTCAGCTGTAAGTGTCCTTGAGTGTCCCTGGTGGCCTTGACTTACAGCATCACACCTCAGTATCTAATGGAAATGTTTTTGCAGTTTTCCATTGAAATGACACTCAAAAGTAAGTACATTTGCTCTGATGTAGAATACCTTACAAGGTACATAATAGACCGTCATGAGAGCAGATGCGTAGCTCTTCATCCACCAGGAAGGTAAAAAGAAATTTCAGATAATTTAGGATACAAATTTGTATCAGTTCAGACTGAGCTAAAGGTGCAGTTAGCAAAGTCAGTAAAAGTAACACACTGATTGAGCTATCTGGTGTGGCACAGAGCAAAAAAACACTCATCCACCACACAGCAAGGACCAGGGTTTAATCCCCTGGTGTGGTGCTTCATGTTTGACTCCATCATACACAATGGCAGTGTTGACAGTGGGAGTTAGCAGCAACAAAGACTACACAACACATATAACGAGTCGCTCTGAATAGTAGAAAAGATTTTAAAAAACGGAGCAATATTCCCCAAAGATTATAACATAACACAACATGCATCCCTGTTTAAGGAGTGAGTGGTGTGTTGAATAAATACAAGAATGTAGTTTGTGTTTATGGACATTACATTGTTTAGTGAAAATATATAAATATATAAAATATATCTTTTGACTTGACCTGATGCTCTACCTTACTTTGAATGAGTATGAAGTGTGAGAATACAGTGAAGTACTTGGTGGAGGATTTGTTGACTGTTTCTGTTAAATGTGGTTTTTTTTGTATGGATTCTGGTTTGATAACATTTACATTTACACTAACTGAAATAAAGCTTGATGATGTTGAAAGTTAGATTTTGGTCATTTAAAGTTCATAATTGTACTTCTGAAGGTAAAATTAGTAGAGAAATGTACTTGTAAAAGGTTTTGAAGTCACTTCTGCTCTGCCTGTATGTGAGAGTTTGACCTGTAGCCTCTGGCCTCTGCAGGGTTGCAGAAATACTGATCACATGCTTTGGAAACTTCTTAAGCCATAAATCGTGCTCTACAAAGATCTCCATGTATTAACAGCCCCCCCCCCCCCCCCGCCCTCATGCCCCAGATCCCAGCCTCCGTCTATACTCCTGTGTCTGCTTCTTATCAGCCATGTGTAGGAAGGCAGTGACTAAGAATAACAAACTGCCATAACAGAGGAGTGTGAATGTGTGCCTTTGAGGTACAGATGGAGATCAGCGTTTTCCAATATCCCACTCCTTTTGTCCATATAGGTTTGGTTCTTCTTATCTGGTCACTGTTTATCTACTAATACATGACCAATAAATGAGTTATAAAGGAGATATCAACACCTTCAACATACTGTTTTCAAAGATATGAGCTAAAGCAAGTCACTATTCACACACTGAGTCTCTTTATTTCCAGTCAAGGCTAGCATCTACAAATATTTGGGTTTCAAATGTCGACCCCGCAGCCCAAATCAATCTGAGGCTACAGGAAGCATTTTTTTCCTTTAATGTAAGCACCATAGTTAGGCCCTTCAGCTTTGACTACATGTATCATGTGTTTGACTCTCCCAACTGGTTCACGTGATCTGGATTATACATGAGAGGAGAAATACAGACACAGCAGCCTCCCCCTACAGTGGCTGCAATCCAACACAAACATATGGAAACGCTTCATAGTCAGACAAGATGAGAAAAAAGACGTTTCGTTATTTTTTCCTCCTGCAGATCCAACTGAATTGCACTGCATTTGACCTAAAGTTGGAGTTCCCCACTACTATTTCTTTATTGTGAAAGTTTGAATATATTATATTATTTATTTATGTGTCTGTTTGGGGATTTAATTCTCCAGTTCCAGCTTTTCAAACTTGCTGCTTTTCTCATCATCGTCATCATACATGATAGAAAACTTAATATCTATAAACTCAATGTACCAATATCTTTGGACTGTTTGTAAGATAAAACAAGGAATTTGATGATACAAACTCAGACTTTGTGAAACAATGATGGGCATTTAACAATTTTTCTTCAAATAATCAAGTAATCAAAAAAATATTTAAAACAATCATTGGTTGCAGCCCTAAAAAGGCAGAAAGGGTAGCTAATAGCTCGAGACGGTCTACTTTAATCCAGCAGAAATATCACATCTTTAAAAAGGGAGATCCAGAGGATAATTCTTTCAGGCACCCAGAATTTCTAGTTATGGCCACCGTAATAACAATGAGCATCTACAGCAGCCCTTCATCATCGTTCTAAACCAGTAAAATGGTTCATTAGGCTGAAGGACGTCCAGAGAGGCTCCCCTCCAAGACTATATTTCAACACAAGTCCTGCATGAGACGACTTAAGACTTACATTTCCACTGATCTTAAAGGACAGGTTCCCAATGTTTCAAGTCAGGCACCCATATGAACATTGAAACAGGTTTTACTCGCTGTAATCATTCCTCTTGATCATACAGACTATTAGAAGATCCTCTCCAAATGTACTTACCATAAAAGTGATGAGAGACAAAACCCACAGTCCTCCTTTTGAGCAAAAATGTATTTAAAAGTTTAGGAATTGGTCACTTATATTTAAAGTGCATTATGAAGGGATCTCCTGATGGTCAGTATGAACAGGAGGAATGAAAAACATGTCAGTGTTTGTTTGGGCTCCTGATTATTGTTTTAAGACAGACTTGAAAAATTAGGAACCTATCTTTTAATGAGTCAGGCTCAAAAAAATCAGTGCAATGGAAAAACCGAGTAATCTACTGCATCTCTTCACATATCAGTCAAACCAGTGAAACGGATGACGTTCAGCGAGCTTGGATGAGGTGAACTGGGTTTCTTAAAACAATCTCAGGACAACGATCATCTCAAATCCGCCATAGAACAATATTTTGGTGTGATGGGAAAGACAGAGATGAACTGTATTCTAGCGGCTTCCCTGGTTTGTCATCGGCTCATCAATCAAGGACTCCACTGTTCAAAGTGAAAACATACTGTCAGGGTCAGAGGAGTCGAGCTCAGCGTGGAGGATCAGAGCGAAAGAGATATTAGTGAGACTTCTTGTGATACGTGCCTTGATAAACGCTGTTACTGCTAGTTTTGGAATCGATGCAGGACGCCTTACAGAGACGCTTGTGACTTTCACTACGTTTCACCGATACAGTAGATTCTCCTCAGTTTACACAAGTGTATAAACTGAGGAGAAGCAATCTACTCTTTTTTTTTTCAGTACAAGTAATTTGCCTCAACACTGGTGTCAGTTGCATCCTCCTGCGTCCTGCATCTTGTTTGGTCCTCAGGTTGTCAGGCAGGGACCAAACAGGCTATTGTTGTTACTTAATCATCAAGACAGTTGGTGCCCTGTTTGGTAACTTGACAGGGGAATCTATCCTCCATCCACCCCTTCCTCCTGCCCCTCCTCCTTTCACTGTCAATTTTCGAGGATACTCCCCTTTGCTTACGATTCAGTGGTGTGAGCTGCCTGCCGGCCAATAGGGAGACAGCGATGATATGTAAATAGTGAGGTGAGTAAAAGATAGGGATGACAGACAACATTGCAGAGAGCAGGTGTCATTTGTCACCTGAGCCTCAGGTGTCTCTGCTTATATTACCTCATGGGCCTATTAGCACACATTGGTACTCAGGCTAATTTATATGAATAGCAAAGTGTCAACAGTGATACTGCTTGCGATGGAAAGATAAGATTTCCACTTCTGTGTGCACTTTAGATGCAATTAGCCCCTTTAGTGGCTGAAATGACCTTATCATCAAATGTCAAGTGAAGTGAAGTAAAGTGGATGCACAGAACTAGATCATCATCATCATCAGATGTGATACTGCTGGGTGTGGAGTCCTTCACACTGGAATGTGGATCTCGGTTCCTGACAGACAACATAGCAAAGCTTCTCAGGGACTCGAGTGGATGGTGGTGCTGCGTGTTCTTGAACACGGCCCGTCTGTGATGTCAAACATAGATACACACACGTCTTTTTAAGTTGACACATTGGAAACGCCGTCGCCTCTGGCATGAAAAACCTGCTCCTCCAGTCTCTGTCCTCACCCAGACATGATTTATATCCTGGTTTTTATTATTATTATTACTCACCAATTCCTCATAATGAAACTGTGCATAAGCATGAATTATGGCAGCGGTTTATTAGTGAGAGGATGATGGCTGTTTGCTTTTATGGGTGGGTCAGGCCATCTCAGATTATTCAAACAGCACGGCCTTTTTGGCCTTAGATGATTTGATGTCCCTCTTTTTTTATATAATGGGTTATGTGTCTACATGTTAAAACAACACATTTTTTGTTGGATTTCACATGATCTCATGAGGAAAACATGATGACAGAAAAACAGAAATAGAATGGAAATTGTTCATATCATCTTTAGTTGTTTAAATTACATGACTAGAATAAAAATGTCTTAGTAGCAAAAACTTTCCCCTTTGATCTGCAGAAAAAAACGTTGATATTCTGAGTAATTCCTAATGAAAAAGTATATTATATATAAAGCATTCATTATTTTCTGCTGTAAGTGAACCAGATAGCTGTCTCTGCACCTCATAATAAATGGAAAAGAGTGGAAGTTTATTCATTTGGATATCATCTAAAATTCATGGCACTAAATGTTGTATTCAAACAAAACTAACAGGTGAGAGCAGCGGATGATTCAAATGAGGGGATATATGTTTGTTTAAGTTGACGGAGGTACAAGAGCAAAGACAGAGAGGAAGGACAAGAGTCCGATGGCAATTCGTTTCAGCGCTCATACACTCTGTGTGCATGTTGTGTTGTAGACGGAGAGTGATGGTAACGTTTCCAGGCAACATACAAGATTGTATTATACCCATTGCACCCAGTTTAAGAATAATTAGTTTTGTCGGGGGAGAGCTTTAGAAAACATCTTGTGCTTGGCTCTCATGTTCTATCAAAATCTAATTACCAAGCTTGAATTGGATGAGACAGTGTCTTTTCTCATATGTCCCAGTTTATCTCAGTCAAGATACAACATTGACTGAGTGTAAAACTGATCCACATTAACAAGAAAAAGTTGTAAACCTATTTTTTTTATTTAAAAAAAGACCAAAACAACCAAAAATGAACAATGTGCATTAACAAACAGGCTGCTGTGCGTCAGTCCTACAGATGTGTACATACATTCCTTTGTGGCGGAGAACATCGTACTTTGCACATTACAGTATGTGCCTTAATGTTACAATAAAAACAAAACATCATACTAATAAAAAGGCAAAGAAGCAAAATAAATTATGTAAATTCGCACCGAAAAGGAAACAAAAATCGGTGTGAAGAACAAAGAGACTTTCTTCAGAGCTTCTCTGTAACATGAAGCACACTGTTGACTCAGACAGGATGTCTGTCGTACACACAGAGCTGAGCAGGTGTTCAAAGGTTTGATTGAACGTGTTAAATAACAGCTGTACAATGTAAAGGTTAGACTGGCCTGGCTGGAACAAAAACAATTCACCGTGGTTGGTTGGTGCCGATATATAGTATCACTGTATTTACAGCCAGATGTCAACAATCTTAAAACCTCTTGTATATTTCCATAAATAAATTAAAGAATCTCTTATATATTTACAATATTTCTTGATTAAAATTTACAATTGTAAAAAGGCAACACCAAAGTGAACTTAAGAGTGTTTTACAAAATATGTACACAGACTATTTACAGTGTTATGATAAGCAATCACTTACAATCACTTTTTACTTCTTTGTTCATTTACAAATGAACATATTCTTCATTTTGGTTAACTTCAGAAAATTCAGCAGCTTTTCTATTCACAATGTAAACCATCTGTGACTTCCATACTCTGAAACCTTATTTATAGATTGGTCACAAAAGGGGAAAAAAAATGATGGTAGTGATTAACATGTGACTTAAGTTTGAGCCAAACTATAATGGATGATAATAGTGAAAAAAAAAATGCCTCTGATATGAGAGCCAACAAAACTCTATACCCAAGAGAAGAGAAAAGCCACAGAGTAATTATGAAGGCCATCCCACTGAGGGCTAAAGCACTATCTGGCATTAAATACCACAGAAACTGGTTTGGAAGGTCAGTAAGGCATGTTCGTACACCCGAAAAACTTAACTAAACTACCAGTGTGTGGGTGGAAGGCACAGATCAGGCTTTTCAAGTTTAACTTGCAAATGAGACTTGTTACATTTCTTTAGGTAATGACAAAGTAAGAAAGCATCTGCATCTTTCAAAATGACAGAATGCTGAGATAGACAATTTTCAGGTTCGGCTTCAAAAAGAATCAAAGCTCTGGGATTAAGAACGTCATCTTCTGAAACCATTTTGTGGCTTCCTGCAGTTATGCTCTACTATGTCTTCATTTCTATTTCTTTTTTTTTTTCAGTTCTCCCTTTAGACTTGGACGGCACACTGCTGAGGTCAGAAACATAAGCCACAAAATGAGGTCACCAGGGAGGTAAGGGGCTGTTATAAGCAGCAGCAGTAGAAAAAAATGGCTTTTGTTGCTTCACCTTTACATCAGAGAAAAAAAAATCACTTCAAATAAAACTAACGCCTTCTTCATCTTTGGGTCATGCGACATCCACGTCATCCATGCTCAGCATTTGCCTCTGCAAAAAAAAACAACATAACATTGAATGAGCAAACTACATACTTATGGTGCATTTTAAGGAAGAATATTCAATAATAATAATAATAAGTGACTTGGCATCAAAGTGAAGATACCTGAGGGTAAACGTAGCCGTCAGAGCTGTTCCTGCAGATGTGCACCTCATCCTCAGTGGTTTTCTGATACACGGGGTTGTCAAAGTGGATGGTGTTGGTGTTCTTCAGACGCCAGTGTCTCCACAGCAGCACTGCTCCAAACACCAGCAGGGACATGACCACTACAAGGAAGTAGTGAAACAGCCATTTGAATTACAAAGTGTGAGTGAGTGGGGCAGGCTGAGGTGTTTGACAGATGCACAGAGTGAAGCTGCAAATGTGGAACTTACTTATCGGCAGCACGATGTAGAGAGCGATAGAGTGGGACGACTCGGCTTCTGCGGGCATGGCTGCGTACCTGTTGTTAGCTGAAAAAGCAGAGAGCAAAATGTTTATGTTATATTTCTTTGATATTCAAAGACATTTTGGGAAATACACTTATTCACTGTCTTTCTGAGAGATAGATGAGAATATCGATACCACTCACGCCTGTCTACGATAAACATGAAGCTACAGCCAGTAAACAGTTAGCTTAGCTTAGCAACCAGCTGAGACACTGCACCCGGCCAAGAAATAGTCCAGCACATAGTGAAGCCATAAAACCACAATGTGTCTTTTTTACACTTTGATTTTTATTCTATTTGTGCTAATTAGTGAGCTTTAGAGGAGCTGGGAGGCCAGGCTAGTTTTTTACCCTTGTTTCAAGTCTTAACACTAAAATAAGATAACTAGCTACAAATATGAGAGTAGTATAGAGCTCATTATAAGCAGGTAACCATAGCAACAATACTCAGAGCATGTCCGCATGCTAACATGCTCTGAGAGACAATGCTAACATGATGACTGGGTAAAATGTTAATTATGCTCACCATCTTAATTAGCACTAAACCCAAAGAAAGAAAAACGAAGCTGATGGGAATGTCATTAGTTTTGCATGTATTTAGTCACAAATTTTGTGTATTCATTCATTTTTTTTTTTCATGCATTTTTTTACGCTACGGACCCCCATGAACTGTCTTTTGAAGTTTAAATTGAATTGAAAATATTGAACAAATTAAAATTTTAACCCACTAGATGAAAAGTTAAGGGTTCACCAAAGATATCACAGTTAATTCTGTTGGTAATGACTTAGCGTGGTAGCTAGCGTGGCTAAAAACATTTTAAACCCAGCCTCCCTTTTTTCCATTGTTAAGAGGTGTCTCAGGTAAAACTATTCTCTGTTGCAGATAGATTTTAATTACTTCATCAGTACATCGCGTTGATAAAACTGATTCTTTGCTGCTTCCTGTACCTTGACCAGTAGCAGCAGGTTCTTGTGCGCTCTGCGTGGAGGAGACTTTTGGCTCCTGGGGCAAAATAGCTGAGGTAGTTGTGGGCCTTTTGGTAGCTCTGGTGGTGGTGGTGGTTGTAGTTGCAGTAGTTGTCGTCGTAGTGGTAGGCTGACTGGGTGTGGTAGGCTTGTTGGGAGCCTTTGGCGGGAGGGTTGTACCAGTTTTGTTTTTAGCAGGAGGGGCAACTGGGCCTGCCAGGAAAGTAAAAATAAGGGTTACCATCGTGACTCTGTGATAATTTTCAGTTCATTTGTAGTGCCAAGTGCAGGGGACACCTACTTGTCACACATTTCCTCATGTCAGGTCCCATGGTCATGTGGTCAGGACAGGCACAAGTGTATTTAGGAGAGTGCTGGTTGATCAGAGGGGCAGGGAGGCACATAAACTCACAACCTCCATTCATACTGTTGCTCTTACTGCACCAGTTCGTACCTACAAGAGAGAAAGATGCGTATAATAAAAGAGAAAGGATTAGAAAATGTGATATGGCCTCTATGGTTTGTTAGTTGATAGTTCTTGATTTTAGCGGCGTTGCTCTACCGATTGGTTGCTTGAGGTTGTGGTACAGTACGATGTCCTCTGGCTGGTCCAGGTCCGCTGCCAGCTCGGTGATGTCCTTTCCAGTCAGACGGTTGGCAGCGTAGACAGCACTGTTGCTTATGTCCGTCCAAAACACTTTCTCCTGTTAAAAAGAGAAACAATACAATTCAACAACATTAAATAATTTCCTCAACTACTAATGAATTAATCATAAAGTCTCATTAAGAATTAGCAATACTGATCCAAATATATAGGGAATAAAGTGCACCCTCAGCAGTTAAAGCTCTTTCTTTATACTTTAAAACATTTTAGCTGGATAATGCTCACAATGCACATTTCTGTGATAACATCTCCTTTAATAACCTTTATTGACATTTTTTCATCAAGGGAAAAGCCGACTATATAACTTCATAACTAACCTCAAAGACAGCCAGAGACATGGGGTGGGAGAGCTTTTCCTCGCTGAAAATGAGAGTATGTCTTGTCCCTCCATTCACGTCAATACTGGAGAGAGTGTGCATCTTGGAGTCCACCCAGTACAGACGCTGGTTGACCATGTCTGTCCAGACACAGGACGAAACATATGAGGATTTAACATGTTGTTATTAAAGCTGTATGTATTATACAGATTGAACTGCTGTCATTTAATGTGTTCATTGCGTTCTGCTTACCGAGGGTGATGCCACTGGGCCACACAATGTTGTCTGTTACCAAGGCAACGCGGTCAGCTCCATTCAAACCGCTCTTCTCTATCTTAGCCTCCTCGCCCCAGTCTGTCCAGTACATGAAGCTGAAGAGGAAACATGAAAATACATGAAAACTGGAATCATGATCCCAAAGACAATCTGTCAAAAGATGCAGTTGAACTTTTAAACTTTTACAAGTCATTTAAAACACAACTTTAACCTGACTCACTTTTTTACTGGGTCCACTGCGATGGCTCTCGGCTTCTCCAGGTTTTCTGTGATGAGGGTCTTCCTCTTACCGCCATCTGTCGTTGCCACAGAGATAGTCTTCAAAACACTGTCAGTCCAGTAGATGTTGCCATGGATCCAGTCAACCGCAATACCCTCCGGGGCCTCAATCCTGCTGCCAACTACTACAGTATGGTGAGAGGAGTTATGAGCCACGTCTATCTTGGAGCTGTCGAGAGGAAGACGAGGGTGGAGAGTTTTACTTTAGAGGCAGATATCATTTCATCCGCAGTCTGGCCTATATCACAGTCTCTCACTCACAAGGTAATCTTTATTAATCTTGACCGGCATCTCAACAATCACTGGTCTTGAACCTCATGATTCCACTTTATTCTCTGCTGAAGCACGTTTGACCAAACACTTAATTTAATAAAGTTTCTGAGTATTTCTAACCTGTAGATTTTCTTCAGGGAAAGGTCCGACCAGAAGAGCATCTTGTTAGGCATGTCCATGTCCAGAGCTACCGCGTTCTTCAGCTGGGGGATCAGACGGACGTACTCGCTGCGGTCCACCGTCATCTTCCTCACCTCGTGCTTGTTTGTGAAGTACAGGGTGGGCACAGTGCCTGGAGGAGAAAGAAGAGAAGAGAAAAAGAGGAAATCGGTTCAGCTATTGTCAGATGAGACTTGTACTCTACTTTAAGGGGTAAATTTTGAGCAGGGATTACCTGATTCAGCTCTGCATGTCTTAGTCACAGGGTCGATCTCATAACCCTTCTCACAGGCACACTTGTAGCTGCCTGGCAGGTTGATGCAGATCTGACTGCAAATGTCCGGCTCAGCACATTCATCAATGTCTGCAGGTGGAGGATCGGAAGGTCAATTGGAAAAATAGCAGTTGGGGAATTGGAAACGTTTCTCACAAAGTCATGTTTTAAAGCATTGTTTCTTGAAATAGATCCAAAGTTGGTTACTGGCCTACTTCTAAAATAGAGTGAGAGTAAATGTTTTATCTCTGTTTTTCATTCTTTTAACGTAAAGACGCTGCAAACGTCTGATTTCCTCCTCTCACCTCCACAGGTTTTCTTGTCCATCTTCAGGCTGTATCCAGCAGGGCAGGAACAGTTGTAGCCAACCTTCAGATCGTTGCAGTAATGGGAGCAGCCGCCATTTCTGGTCAAACACTCATTGGTGTCTGTGGGGACCAGATACACAGAGCTTTCAAGCAGTATTCATGACATCCACTTTCCTACTGGTGCTTCAAATTGTAGGTGGACTCATACAAACCACAAACTATTTAGGCCAGTCAGCCAGGGCTACATGGCTAGCTGTTTTATTTTCCAGGCTATGATGTGGTTTTTCTTTTTCCCAGAGCAGTTATGGGGCTAAAAGTATTCCCAAACTCTGATACACCTCCCTTTTTGCCAGTTTTTCTGAGCAGTTTTGCAGTACATTGTGGACACAAGAGTGGAAAAGACGCTGTCATAAAAATGTACAGGAAGGTTGTACTTACTGCACTCTTTGACAGGTTCATCTGACCAGTCATTGCAGTCTCTCTGATTGTTGCACACCTTCTCCATGCTGATACACTCCCCGCTGCGACACTTGAACATAGTAGGACCTTCACAAACATTTTCTATGGAGAAGAGCAAGAGAGTATAAATTTAACTGTAATCTAAAGGTATAAGACAACTGAGTGAAGTAGAGTGGATCTCTGTGAGAGTCACCTTTGTGGCAGCCAATCTCATCACTGAGATCCCTGCAGTCGTGCTTTTTGTCACACTGGAAGCTGCCGTGGATACAGGTACCATCATTACACTGGAACTCATCTGGGCGACAAGTAGCACGACCTAGAAGAAGAAGACAAATGGATGAAAACAGGATAGAGTGACAGTGAGACAGAGAGAGAGCGAGAGCGAGAGGAAGAATGACATGATATATCATCAAAACTGATGATACACAGTATGTGCAGGATGTTTTCTATGATCAAGCATGAATAGGCAACATTTGTTAGGCTCAGTTTTCTATTAAAGTGAACTCTCAGTATGAAGATTCATCAGTGGAAAACAGGAGATGCATAGAATAAGAAAAGCTAGCCAAGAAAGCCGACTCACTGCAGTTGACCTCGTCGGATCGATCCAGGCAGTCCATGCCTCCATCGCAGTGCCAGCTGCCGTGGATACACTCTCCATTTGCACACTGGAATTCATGGGCGCTGCAGGACGCCGCCTTCTTCTCCGGCTGATGTCCAGCACAGTTCTGCGGCCATTCGTCAGACCCGTCGGCACAGTCTTGGTCTCCGTCGCAGCGCCAGAGAGCCGGCACGCACATGGAGTTGTTGCACTGGAAGGCACGAGAGCTGCACGTGGGTTTGGGGCAGGAAGCCTCATCTGAGCCGTCTGAACAGTCGTTGTCGCTGTCACAAACAAAGGTTCTGGATATACACTGGCCGTTGGCACAGCGAAACTCGTCAGTCCTGCATTGTTTGGCCGCTGCGGTGAGACAGTAGGTGGAGAAGAGAGGAGTTAATGTGATGATGAAGCTGGATCCACACTAACCAACAACAACACATCAGTGGAGTTATTGAGGTTCTCATAACCTTATGTTTATTTCTAAATACCATATTTACATTTATTAACTGTACATCAGGATTGTTTGTTGGTTTTGGCAGCTTTCTCCATGCTGCTAACACTCCTATCTGCAGACACAAACCTTTCAAGGACAGTTTTATGTATTTAATTATTTATTGCAACTTCCTTTTTATTTTCATTTCTATACTACACATCTACTCTTGTGCTTCCTTATCCTGCTGTGACAGTTCATTTTACTCTGTGAGGGATCAATAAAGTTTATCTTGTCTTAACCTATCTTAAATTAAATGAATTCCTATAAGACACTATACTTCTGTAGGCAAAATCAGTGTCTTCCTCTACAAAGTTGCCTGGTTTTTATTTATTGAGTTTGTATTATTTGTGATGTTGTTCAAAGTGTGAAATACTTTAAATACATAAAACTTACTGCAGTTTCTCTCATCAGCCCCGTTGTTGCATTCAGCTTTGCCATCACAGTGCCAGCCTTTTGGTATACACTGGTTCATGGGAGGTCCACAGTTGAACTTTGTTGGCGGACAGGTTTTAACCGCTGAGGACAGAAAATAGAAGAATGACTCAAGTGATTTCATGTATTAACAGAGAGATAACACTGTGACTACAGTTAAGAGTTTACTGTGAACTGAATAATCACATCCTTCTGGAAACAGCAGCTTTATTAATGTGTGTCTGAAACTATTAATTTATTAATTAAGAAAACAATAGTCAGATGAATCCCACCCAAAAAAAACCATAATCATTAGTTGTAGCCATATTCCCGTTTATTGCATTTTAATTTTATTTACAAATAGTCTTAGGCCCTAAGTGATAAAATAACTCACCACAGCTTGCAGGTAATTCATCTGTTCCGTCACCACAATCGTCCGTCCCATCACAAATCCAGTTGCTGGTGATACACCTCCCATTTCCACACTTAAACTGACTGGAGCTGCATGTGTACGCTGCATCTGCAAGTCATAAAAAAAAAGGAGAGAGTTCATTCAGGGTGACATGAGACTCGCTGCTGAGTTACATTAACACCACAAGCTCAATTGCTCAATTTAAAATGCTCGTGACCCCCTCGCAGTAACGTGAGCTTGTGTCAACACACAAAAAAACAGATTTCCTTGTGAGGTTGATGTTTAACTGAAAATTACACACAGGACAAAAAATTACAATCAAATACAGATAACTGACGGTGTGAACGCCTCACCTTTTACTCTTTGCTTAACTCAGAGGAGATTAAGAATAACAACACTGTGTGTTTCCCTGAATCATGTCAGAACAAGAAATTAAGTTATAATACTTTTTATGTAAAGAATAAGAATAGAATAGAATCTTTATTGTGCACTCATATGGAAATTTGTCTTTGGCTTCAAAGACATATATAGACTCAAAAACTACCTCTGCCGTGGGTTAGAATACATGAGATAAAGATAATAAATGATAGGTCCTGTGATGATAAACGGTTGGGATGGAGGACTAAATAAAGTATGTGGACATGGGAAACCCTTTCTTCACACCATCAACAGTTAGTCAACCCTTCTTTCTTTCATTTCCCTAAAACACACCCATGAACACAAACAGAACTTCAAACAGAATAAAACAAAGAATGGGAGGGGAGGAAACAGATTTTTTAAAAAAGACATTAGATTCTCTACAAAAAGGTGATGATGATGCAGCTTTGGTAGAAATTTCCACTCATCAGACAGAAAGACCCACAAATGACATGTTCTGTTAATGTACTTTAAATGTTGATCAAATGTAAAACTGTTCATCTTGTGCAGGTGTATCCTCAGTAGTAGTAAATATTACTGTTACTGATGTGAAAAGACATCAAAATTTACCCCGAACACACATCTGTTACTGTGGTTTGAAACCGTTCAGGTCAAACTATTCTCAGTTCTCAGTTTGTCATCTAAGTGGAAACAGCTTCACTGCTCGGCCTGAGGTTTAAACCTTTGACCTCTCATTGACCCTGGTTTATTTTAGGATTTTGCCCCGAGCCAATCACACCTCAGTGAACATGCCGCCATAACAGAGAGGACATCAACATCAACCGACGCAGGCCGACCGTTCACACACTCTTGAGCGAGCGCAGCGCGGCATCCTCCGTCACCTCTGCACCGCCGGTCTCTCCTGTGACCTGGAGGCCGGAGTAATGTCAGTCAGACTATCCCTTTAAGACAATAGCAATGGGAGGAGTTGAACAATCACACCACCAGTTGCTGATTGGTCCCAGTGTGGCATTCCTCATTGCAGCATCACCACCACAGTGACCCACAGACAGAGGCGGAGACTCAAAACACAAGGAAGTCTGTCAGCTTGGTGGATGAGTGGAAGAGGTACAGTACAGGTCTGACCAGTTACAATTGAGTCATTCTGAGTTTCAGATGCTTGTAAAATTAGGAAAGGATGCTTTCCCAATACTGTTACTCCCTCCTGCTTTAAAATGTCTGTTTTTTTTGTATCTGTTGAGGAAATTAAGTTGTTTTGAGGTTTTTTGGCTGTCTCTGAGAGGCTCTTCCTGCTTACCCCACACGCTCACACTTTCACGGAAACCACTAACACACACACACAAACCTCCCCCCACACATGACGGGCAGGCAAGGCGTGAAGCCAGTGAGGATTGCAAGAACAGAGTTTCCAAAGCAGAGTCCAGCTGTTCTTGGAGTGTAGATACGCGTTGACACATTTACAACAAAAATTTCAAGTATCTCTCTTCAACTCTCCCTCACTTTCCCTCTTTGCCAAACGTTCATTCATTCCACTCGCAGGAGAAGAAGGAAAAGTAGGTCAAACGCTGACCCTTCTTGACCTCCAAACTCCTGACCTCGTCTCTGAGGGTGGAAACTGTAAAGTATACACGCCAATGTTTTTCCTTTTCCATAGCTAATCTTCTCTGTTGCTTCTACAAATGGGTCATGAGCCTCCTGAGAATACTGTTCAGCAGGATGAAGTTTCCTGTACTTCTTTACAGTTAGACTTCTCCGTGGAGAGACGTGCAGGTTTAAGATGATTATTTATTCACTGCTCTGTCCTGAGCACCTATAAGTTGAATTTGGCCCCAAAAAGCCACCATTATGTTTCCTCTCATATCTAAAAACCTCAAATCTGTCAAGCACAGCAGACGTTCCTATTAAACATAATTTTAAGGTTTTTTTTAAAGGTTTTTGACATAATCCTGCTGCTGCATCTTAATTTAAACAGCAGAACGAGCTACTGACATGTACACCTACAGAGAAACCTGTTTGAACTGTATCTCAGGCCTCTGCTATTTATACCTACAGTGGGGGCCCTGGCAACCAGCAGACTGCATGATCATAACACTACCATGTAAGGCCATTTGAATACTACCTCAAACAAACAACAGACTGTGAATGATTCACTTCAAAATGCATGAAAAAGAATACTTGTTTGACAGCAGAGACTGGACCGGATGAATGGCAGATACTCTAAAGAGGTTAGACCAGCTGTCAGCACAACGCCGCACGGCAACAATCCTCCTTTGTGATCACATGTGACTTTGTTCACTAACAATGCGTTCCTGTCTTTTTATGGCGCATGCATGCAGTACACACACATTAAAAACCTTCACAAAAAGGTGTGTTTATTGACTCAAACATACAGCCGGCAGTTAATAAATAACCAGGATGCATGTGCATCAAGAGGACCGACAGCACTCATTTCTGCTTTGGATCTGGGTTTTTATTGGCTCAGTCATCTGACTGCACTTTTATTGAGATGAATTATTTTATTGAGATGAATTCAGTGGACTTCTAGTAAATTAACACTGCTGTGTAGTCCAACATGCCAAGAAACGGTCTAACCATCTTAGTTAAAGACGTCGCGCCTAGAGAGTCAGAGAAAGTTTTTAATGAAGGCATCATCTGCAGACATATCAAACTGCTGTACGTTTCCTATCTGTGGCTTTCACCTGATGTCAGTATCTTACCCCTGCAGCTACTCTGCTGACGCTGTGGTTAAATTCACTGAAGCATGCAGATGTGTAAGTGACAAAGGCCTCTCTAATTGTACAGTCGGAGGTATTTCCGAATGATTGATGGATGAAGCTCCACAGTGGGTGCATGTAAGACTCGTCTCAGACCTCAGTGAGTCATGGCAACTTCAAAGTTTAGTCTCCCGAGAAGAAAAAAGATCTGTGGCTTTTAGTGCTCTTCACTACAGTCCGTGGCTCTGCCTCATTTCAAGAGTATGATAAATACAAAGGAATACATTAAACAAACCAGAGCCAGACATTCAAATACACACACACACAGAAAACACACGTGAATGCTGCCGCACACACACACCAGGCAGATCTGATGACTGGAAGTGAGAGCCATTAACTGGAAAAAAAAACTCAAGTTTTAATCCGAAAAGCTGTTGGAGGAGAGTTGAGATTATTGGAGGATTACTAGAGCAGCTGGCAGAATGGGGCTGAAGCCAGGTTAATTCTCAGCACATTGTTGGTCTTAAAGGGCGTTAGGTTCACTCCTTCAATCATGTTGCTTTTTGTTTGTTTTTTTTTTGCCTGAAAATGTAGCTGAAGACTTTTCACTTTGTCTTTCTGTCCAGAAACTGAGTGGTTTCCTATAGAGCTCCAGAGGAAAAAGGAAAATGTCTTACTGAGGCTAAAAATAAACATAATTATTAATATCTCATCATCAAACAGTTTAAAATGTTTTCTTTGGCTTTCTCTTGATTTTACACTTTGTATTTTATGGTTTGATCACTTCATTCTGCAAGTTTTTAGATTATTTTCTGTCCCTTTTAACTCCTTTACTTCTTCCCATAAAGCAGTTTGTGTTATTTCTGTTTCTAAAGGAGACATATAAATGAACTTTGCTTAATTGTCTTGATTTTTTTGCTTCTGTGTGGAATATGCAGTGTTTTTATGAATGTATGAAATATTCATTAATTTATTTATTTATTCCATATAGCTAAATAAAACCTTTGAAAGCTCTTGTGTGTGTGTGTGTGAGTGTCATTACTTTAATAGGAATAAATGGAACTGAGGAGGGTAAACAAACACAGCAGCAGCTTTGAATCTGCTTTTCCTGCATCTCTTATCCTCCAGCATGCTGCAGGGCGGATGCAGAGACGCAGGAGTTTTTTTAGCCGCACCCTGTGTCGTTGACAACCGTCTGTTTCTGCGTTTATTCCTCCCATCTGAAACTTGAAACCGGCCGGCGCCACCGGCGAAAGCGATTGGCTGAACGGCTGCATCTTAGAGCGAAACAAACCAATTAAGCTGCTGTGCGTAAATTCCATTCATGCCGAAATTGTACACCACACAGTGTTGTTATTACTGATATTATTGTAATTTATATTATTGGTTAATGTAGTTATCACAATTGTTGAAAATGTTTGACATCATGTTCAGCGCAGGAGCATCACGGAAAGATTTTCATTTGTAGCCGTGAAAACCCGAATAACACCATAAATGTGTGATTTCCATTCGCTGTGACGTGTAAATATTCATGCATTCACCTTTAGCTTTATGTACAGCTGCAGTGACACTGCCCTGAAACTTCGAAACACTGGAGCATCCTTCTCTCTGCGTGTGGTAAGAAAGATACAAGCCAGGAAATGACATTTCTTACCTGCTTGAGGCGACCAGTGAATGAGCATCAGCAGACACCAACATGTTGACAGGCCGGCGAGTCCCCTCCACATCCCAAACATGTCCTGTCCTCCTATTTGTGTCCTTATTTGACAGCAAAAGAAAAGTCAGCTGTGGACACAGGTTGTGGGAGAGTTCACACTGTTGTTGGATCTGTGCGTAAAAAGGCTGCGGATCAGCAGAGTCACGCAGCGGCTGTGCGTAAAAAGGAGAGTGCATGAAAAATATTATGAGGTTCGAGTCACATCCGACCATTTTCTATGAGGCTGACAGGAGGGCGGGGCTAAAGCAGTGGTGTGATGTTTGAAATTGTACGTGAGCCCCGCCGGGGGGAGGAGCCACAGTGGTGCTGTATCATTGAGATGGCGCACGCGTGTGTGTGTGTGTGTGTATCTCGTCCTTGCATCACCTCTCCATCCATCTATCTCTTCCGCCCAAACTGGTGTGTGTGTGTGTGTGTGTGTGTGTGTGTGTGTGTGTGTGTGTGTGTAAGAGGGAGGATGAATGGACGAAAGAGGACAATCTGACATTAACAAAGGAAGTTCACATCCTGCCAGACTTTTATTGGTGATGAAGCATTTCTCTGTAAGAAAAATCATCTTTTATGTTGCTGTCACAGATTAAATAAACTATCCAGCATCAAAGATAGTCAGGATCACTGTTCTGATCACGTTTTAAACCAGAAAAGGGAGAAAAAAGAAAGCTTGTGTGCATATGAAACCACATGGGACCATGTGCTCACACATGGGGAGTCCTCTGTGGCAGGCTGAACATATTGTGGCTTTGTTTCCTTTAGAGATATGCTGGAGTCAGATATTTTCCAGCTGCCAAACTCACATACAGAGAAACTCCCAACACACATCATTTCTACAGTTTTTTAAACTCCTATGTGGAAATGTGGGGAATTTTTCTTCTGGTTTCCAGATTGCGTGTCCAGTCGACACATTCTTGACAGCTTTCCTAGACTCATCAATCCACAAAAACACACTGGCAACTCCTTTAATAATGAATTATTAGTTTCTGTCATTTGTTTAAGCAAAAACATTTTAGTTGTCAAATGTGAGGATTTGTTGCCTGTTGTTGTCATACAGTATAATTACATTTCTCTGTGGATTTAAACTGTTGTAAAGACAAATCAGGGAATTTGAATCCATCACCTTTGGCTCTGGAATATTATTATGAGCATTTTTCACTATTTTCTGATATTTTATGGTGGGAAAAAATGCCAATTAATTAATTAAATTAAAACAAGTTGTGAACAAATAACTATCTACTAATCTACTGATCTGAATCTACTGATGCTGCATCATAATGTCTTTTAAGGAATCCTGATAGTTAAAAGTCAAACAGACATATTAGATAGACTGTAGTACTGAGCTGAATCTGTACACATGTAACACTGTAGGTTAATCTGTATCAGTCACCGTCAGGTCTGCTTCTCCTCAAGCGAACAGAACATTTGGCAAACAAAATATCACCGTTATTAATGATGCACAATGTGTCTGATGTTCTGGGCTGTAATTTTAGTAGATCTGCAGTTTTCAGCGACTAGTATGACTCACTGGGAGTGTAAGTGCAAGATTCCAGTCCAAGATTGTGATATTTTCTCTGGAAGTGATATTAGCTGCTCTGAAAGTGTTTCTGATTGCAGAATCTCATTCTTTCCCCCACATTTCCTTCTTTATGCGTCATGAAACCTCCAAATAGTTTTTCATTCAGGGTTCAATGCAAACAACTGTGAAAATATTGGAAAATTAGCGAAGCTGCAGCATTGAATGGATCAGTGGTTTTAATAGTGAATAAGGCAGAAAAAACTGTTTCCATGTTTCCATGTTTCCATGCGGGCATCGTGTGTGTGTGTGTGTGTGTGTGTGTGTGTGTGTGTGTGTGTGTGTGTGCGTGTAGAAGGGGAGGACCTCTGCTGGTTCCTGGTAGAAGCTGTGGGAAGTATTCCTGGAATGCCGAAATAGCGGCTGGATTACATATTTCTGCTGCACCCACCATCACTACACACACTGTTAACACACCTACAGACAGGAGCGCTTGTGTGTGTGTGTGTGTGTGTGTGTGTGTGTGTGTGTGTGTGTGTGCACAGTACATTTCCAACTATATCTGTCACCTGAACACAATTTAGTTAAACACCAACCACACTGACTTACTGAAGAGGAAAGTGACAAATGAGTCACATGTAAGTCATTTAGATCTTCTCGTCTGTAGCTCCCTTCCTTACATTGTTTTATTTCCTTCTGAGTCAGAAAGGAAAAATGTTCAGATAAAAGATGTGACAACCATGTTTTAAGATAAATTAGAAGTGGATTAAAAAAAAACCTTTCTATGAGACTCATAAACGAAGGTTACGGAGCTTTTTAACAGCAGAGGTTTTGACTTGTCGTAGCAGGGAACGAGCAGGTGTTACTAATCACTTTAACAATGCTTCTGCTCTACTCAGGTGTCGCTGTGAGTCTTGACAGTGTGACAGTGAGCCAGCGTGCACAATAGCAGGACTTCAGGAATAATTCATGTCATTATTTACACCTGTGCTTTTCCTGCTGTGTGCGTCTTCTGCATGACCTCCAAAGTCTAAAAGAAAGATGAGATGTCTTTTTATCCTGAAGCATTTTGACATTTTGGACATATTTGATTTAATGACAGCAGCAATGTAGCTTTTATAATAGTGGTTATAAATGCTGTTCTTTGAGAGTTAAATGCAAAATATGCATAGATGAAAAAAAACAAAAATCATTTGTCTTAGTCTGCAAAAATCCTGTTAGTTTTTATCTTATTGACAGACACATATAGACTTTATCCAACACAGTAAACCAGTAGCTTTCTGAATTCCAGTCAACATATTTCAGCATATCTGACGGCTCTGATCTACAGTATCAATCACAGACTGTACTCACATTGTTCTGGCACTGATCCGCTAATCAGATTCAATTGTCATTTTGTTTCACCTCATCATCAGTCATATATGAATCACTGAAAAGATCAGAAATGTGGACAGTGATTCAGGAGACTGGAACCAGACTGGTTCTTCCTCAGTAAAATTATAAAATATTCCTCACAGGGAGAAAATATGAAATATCGAATCATATAAATGCTACAAGTAGCCTATAAATCCATGCTGATCCTGATCAATTGAAAACACTTGTCTGTAGACCAGAGACAGACACACAGTGTTTCTCCTTCATTTAATACCAGCTCAGTGTGTTTCAGTGTAAATCCTTCACATTCAGAGTGGAGCTTAAAATAAGCTTTAAGATCAAATAAATGTCCAAAGCAGATGATTATTCATCTTATTAGCAAAACTCAGCATGTTCACAACAACACTGGACGTCTTTTTTTTTACAACTCCTGAGGAATTTGAGCTGCTGCTGGATTTCTGCTGTTTTGGGGAGTTCAGGAGCTGCTGCTGCTGCTCTGCCCCCTGCCTCCCCCCCCCCCCCCCCCCCCGGCAGATGTTAACAGCTGGTTTTGAATTGCTGGAGATATTCAGAGGTTCCTAGAAATCAGGAAACTGAATCTGCCCCCTCCTCCCCCCTCCCATCATCTCCATATGGAGTAAACACTTCAACCTCCAACACAGGCCTGCTATACTGTCGAGGTGCCGTTAAAAACCACACACACTCACACATCCAAACACGTGCCAAGTTCTCCAAACCGACACTACTATATGTCTCTCCGTGTCAGCCAACTCTCAGATAAAATAAACATAAATATGAGGGGCATAGCCGGGTTGTTCATATCTTCTGGATAAATACTTTCTGTATTCACTTATTGGTATGACCTTACTGAGAAATGAGACCAGGGAGATGTAATGTTTATATTTCATGTTATGTTGGAGGCTTTTAGCCAGCGTAGGAAGGAGGTCAAATCAGCCCCAAGTATCATCTAAAAGGTGAAGGATTTGACACCAAAGTGTTGTTAAATTTCCCTTCATGAAAAGTTTTGAGAAAAAAAAATGAAGGAGATTTTGAGGAAGCTTTTAACACTGAACATTAAAGACCGTTTAGAGAATGTCTTGTATCTGGAGAGGCAGCAATGTGATGATTTACCTCAGACTTCCTCCCTGTGGTTAAACCACACCATTACATCACAGGACTCAACAAAACTTCTGACTATTGTCAGATTTATTTGGGCCCAAAATGTAAAGCTTTGTTCCATAAAAGGCCAAAAAGATTAAGACTAAATCTAGAGTAAAGTGTACGTCACTGAGCTGCAGCTGCAGCTTTTAGTGGATGGAAGATTTAAAATGACAACATATCGTTTCTCATCACTGACAACTAAAGCCTCGAAAAATGCACCGAAAACTCTTTGACCCCGACGGTTTCCTCCAGCAGGAAGATAAGTAGAGCTGCTAACCATCTAACTGTTGCTTTCATTATTTATTAATCTGACAATTATATTCTTTATTAATCATTTTGTTTATAAAAAGCCAGAAATTGTGAAAAATGCTCATTTTCGTTTCTGAAAGCCCACGCTGACGTCTTCAACTGTCCAAAATCCAAAGATATTCAGTTTACTATCATGTTTGACACATAAAGCTTTCTGTAAAAGAAATACTAAAACAAAATTTTCATTATTAGTTAATCTGCCAATTTTCTCAATTAATCGTTTTGTCAATAAAACGTCCATCACGTTTATCCAGAGCCCGAGACGACGTCTTCAACTCGCTATGAAACTCAGTTTACTTTCATTTAAAACAAAGAAAAGAAGCAAAACTTTACATTTGGGAAGTTAAAACCAGCAAATTCAGCAATTTTACTTCTAAAAAAAAAGTGACTCAAACTGTTATAAAAATAGTTTCCAATGAATTGTTTCAGCTGTACATCAAACAAACAACAAGATCCAGTTTTACTGTCATTTATTGTTACGTTTTGACTTCCAGCGCAATGACAAAACACAACACAGACACATCCCAATAACTTAGTGGAGAGAAAACGTTGATGCTTTGGTTGTATGTTCTTCACTCTAGTTACCTACCGTAATGATAGAAGTACAGTACTGCACTTGCGAGCTGTACACACGTGCATTGACATTATAGTCTAAAAATACTCTATACAGTATATCCAACACCATAGAGCCATGAGGCGTTCAAAAGCAGAGGAGAGCCGCTGTCCCTCTGGTCCTTTGTCTTGAAATCAAAAAAACATAAAAAGTGCCAAAAAGTACATCAAACAATTTTGAAATCCTAAAATTACCACACAACATCGGAAGGACGAGCAATTAAAGTTACAGTACTCATTGAAAAATCATAACCTCATTATTCTTAAAGTCTACAATCAACAGTTATAAGTGCTTATACTGGAAGTGAGACAGGTAAGCAGCAGCATAGTGGAGTAGTTGGTTTTATACTGTAACATATACACTGAATTAAAGAGTGACCTGGACTTCAGCTCCATTAATCCTCAGTCTAATTACTGTGGTGAGTTGCTAAAGAGCTTCTGAGAAGTCTGGAAACACCCACAGCAACGGGCTGGATATCCTACTCACACAGATATGTGATGTACACACACACCTCGGTAACCACAGCGGCCGACTGTTACGGCGCCTTGTTGCGACACATCGCGCACTGAAGCGGAGGAGAAATATCAGGTCTGTTCATGTCCAGAGGGCTGAAAACAGTCTCTGTTTGTTTACTTTACTGGTTCCTGCCAGTTCTAATGCTTTACTTTAACCTGTTTTCCTCTTTCTCTCTGTAATTAGATTCAAATTAGACTTGGTCTCAGGGAATTTACAGTATCTGGGTTCAAATATACAGAAATGACAAACTAAATGTAACTTCACTGTGTTAAGTTTGTTGTGTTTCAACACATTTTTAAAATAGTCAGTGAGGACTCTCTGCCATGATAGATGATGTGTTTCTATTGATATTATTCTTAGTTATCATAATATTAACCATTTACTGTCTCAACCTTTCCTCCCAGATTCCTTTAGGTGTTGCTCCTCATACATGTAAACAGATTAGACTGTTTAAAGGTTCGTTAAATTAATAACTGATAAAACACTCATTTGATTCCTTCGTCTTCAGACTTTTTCTGGGCCACAGCAGAAAACAAAACAAATAAATAAAACAATCTTGTATTGATTCTATGTAAATGTCCGTATGACTGAACAAATAATAAAATGTGTGTAGCTACAGTATAATCGACGATATTGCCAACTCCCTTCTGTTTCTGTCTGACTGGACTGAGGGTTGATGGAGTTGTTTACTGTGTGTTTGTGGTGCTTTATGCTCCGCATCCTCTCATGTTACAGTAAAGTTCAGGAGTCTTCATCAGTGGCACTGGGGGAGCGCTCCTGGAAAAAAACATGTCAACAATTAGTTTTTATTCTGCAGCTTCACCTGAGTATGATTCTAACAGACCTGATGAGACTGATAAACTCACTAATCAATCATGGTTTACATGTGCCAGATTACTTTCAGAAAAGTGCTGCAGTTAATAAGAAAATGATGAAAAAGTTTTAATAAATACCAAACTGCTTTAAAAATTCCAAAATCCACATCAAAAACCAACGACTTGTTCTTCTTGACGTCACTTTTCACCAAGTTTAAATAAAGTCTATTAACAGGTTTCAGAGATATCCTGCTGACTAAGAAAAAAGTCACAACAAACAAACAAGCGGAATAGAAAACAACCTGCTCGGCAGAAATAATAAAGGACAAAGAGAAAATAGATCAGAACACGTTAAACATGTTGAATCTGCTCAAATCAAACAGGTAGAAACAAAAACTAAGCCGAGAAAGATGATGATCACACATCCATCATTCATCCTCTTATTTAATTCATTTAATTCATTTAAAATAAAATGACCTTATTATACAAATGTTTATCTTACTCCTTAAATAAACACATTTATTTCATAACTTGTGTCTTAAACCTGTTCTTTCAACAAAAAGTCTGTCTGTGACTTCTCAGTTGTATCCAAACAGCTTGTAGACAGACAGGTAGACCTGTAGACACCTGCTCTTTATAGTTGTATTAACTCTGAACTGGACTGATGAAAATCTGTTTCCAACAAAGTGATCATATCCAAAATCTGTTCATTAAAGTAGAGTTTACGTGAGCCAGGTTGTAAAAAACAACAGAATTTTCCTTTAAACTCTTTCTTGTAAGGATGGATCGACGTGCACACACACACAAACACACACACACACAGTGGGTTACCTCTTCCTGTTCTTCCTCAGAGTCATCATCACTAACTACCGGTTTGGCTCTGGTGCGTCCCGTTCGTCTGCTGCGTCCCTTCCCTCGATCTCCAGCTTTCTCCTTCCTGCCCAGACGGATCTTTACTTTGACAGAACGAGCTGGAGACAAAAACACACGCAGCATAGTTACAGAATAAATAAAACTACGACTCGTCTGAACCTTTCAGTAACTGGAGTTAAGAACAGGCAGCGAGGCGGCGAGACGCTGATATCCCTGGCGGGTTGGGGGGGAGGCGGGGCTGACCATCTCTGATTGGTCAATCACAGACACCGCGGCCGCTTCAACTGGTGTACCTCTCATTCATAAAACAAGGAAGTACTCTAGTATGGATATTAGGACATTTCTAACATCTGTTAACGTTAAAAGTAAAGTTCTGGTTCGTTGTCGGCTTCCTGAGCAGCAGTGAAGAGAAGAAAACGAGTGAATGAGTAAAATAAAACTTTATTTTCTGATTCTTTCATGCTTTACGCTCTAAAGCAGAAAGAGATGATTTACTGAGTAGAGAGACGCTCCTGATCTACCTGGTTCCTCGGATGCAGTGGAAACACAAACAGGAATGCACAACAGGGAATTTTACTTCCTGGTTCTGTTCTTTTGTTCCAAAGTAGCTGGAACTTCTGGTCGAAACACGGCCACCGCAGAAATAAATGTCAAATGCAGCTGTCTCTTCTTTGTCTCTGCTGCTGTTTCCACTTCTGCTGCTCTCTTCATACAGAAATACTTACATTCCGACTCCGATCCTTCCTCCTGCTCCTCCTCCTCTTCCTCACTCTCCTCCCCCTCGCTTTCTTCCTCCTTCTCGATCTTCTGCCTCAAACTGGTGAACACCGACTGAAGCACGATGGAGTCTTCATATATCTGCTCACATAACGTTGAGAGAAAACAGCCGGATGTCATTATGGTCATCATGTAGATTAAAGAACGAACCTCTACGATTAATAAAGAGAAAAACTGGAAGATGTTTTCTTCCATGAATGACACAACTAACTGCTGGGCAACAAAATGATTCATTTTTCCAGGTTTCATCCAAACTGAACTGATGACATGGTAGTTATGGCTGTTTAAAGTATTGAATATACCCCAGAGTGAGATATGTAGACACTATCCTAATTGAACAGCTGTTTTTCTGTGTTAACGAGTGATGATTGTGCACAGCGGCTCTCACCAGTGATCCCTCCAGGTTAAAGGTTTGAGCATTTTGGAAGAGCAGCATGACGTCTCTCTCCAGGTCACCCAGACTTCGGTAGCGGTGACTTCTGATCCTCTCCTAGAGACGGAGAGACGTGAGTTTGTACATCATGTTATATATATATTATATATATATAAGAGTAGAGTTTTATGTGTTGTTTACTTACTGCTGCCACAGTGACTGATTTACTCACCTTGATCTTCCTGAAGTCTACAGGCTTGCGGATCAGTTCGTAGTACTCTGGAAGCTCTTTTCGAGACGGCAGCTGGATGAACACCTCGCTCAGCTGACGCCCACTGGCGCTGCAGGAGATGACATCATCAGGGTGAGAAACACATTTTCCAACATCTGAAAGATCCCAATAAAAATCTGAATTCACCGTATCAGATTTACTTTGGTTAGTTTTTTTCCATTTAAACTCTATAGAAGAGAGATACGTGATTCTCATCTATGAATAAAAATGAGCTCTACTGTTTATCTGTTTCTATTTAAATTGTAGATTTTTTTTTTTTACATTTTTGTAAAGAAGCACAACCCAACGTCTAGTCTCACGCTACCAGTCTGCCTCCCGACAGTCTCAGGATTTCTAAATGCAGTTTAGTTGCTCGAACGGCAACAAGAACAAACCTACGTCTCGTCACGGACACGCCTCACCAGAGATGATGCTCTCCCCTCGTTCTCCTCTGTAGTGAACCACATGTCACCGTCACAATATGAAGCGCCGCCCTGAACACTTTGAATTCTGCAATGAAGGTTTATTTTAAACTCTGATTGTTTCCTCACAGCAACAAAAGCTGGAAGATCGTCCTCAGTCTGTAGTTGAGTGAAGACTCGTGACTCTACCCAACGTGTGCTTCATATTTCACTCACCAGTGTGTAATGGGGTGTAATAAGGCCGTTTGTGTGATATCTAATGGAAAAGTTTAGTCTTTATTGTTTGTGATTGTTTTTGAAAGTCTGAGGTTTTGCTGACAGCAGTATTAGTGATTGGTTTGTGTTTACACAAGTGAACTTAATGGTGCAGAAACATCTAGTGAAGAAGTCATTTACTGATGTAAAATATTGTAAAAATAGTAATACTGATTAGTAATACTGAGTCACCATCTTCTGTTGAGTCTCACTCATGTGTTCATTTACATGACACTCACTCTGTGGTGTCAGAAAGAAATCCTACTCTACCTGTAATATGTGTTACTACACACCCACCAACAGGCTGTTACATGATGTGATGATGAAGAACCTCCAGTAACTATGTGTCGTTACTGCTACCTGTCTTTGTACTTGATGACAGCGTCCACGATTTTCTTCATCTTCTTGGTGAGGACGGGCGGATTGGGGGAAAGTTTCTCAGCAGGCGGTCGTCCTCTCTTTCTCTGCCTCTTTCCATCTTCATCTTTGTCTCCTCGTCCTCGTCCCCCCGAGGAAGACGAGGGGCCCGGGAGGTCCAGGTCGCGATCCCTCTTCCTCTTACGGGTCGTCTTTTTGTGACGCACCTCTTCCTCCATCTCCTCCAGTGTTCCCTCCTCTATTGCCTGCTCAAGAGAGAAACGAAGAGACTCACAAGGACGGTCGACTTCCCCCCCGACCCGTAAAACCAACTCCTCTCTCCTTTCTGCCCTTTTTCCCCGTGAAGCTAATAACCTTGAGCCACTGCTTCTCAGTCAGAGAATCGCTGTAGTCCACCTCCTTTCGCTGTCGAGAACCTCGTCCAAACATTTTCTCCTCCTCCTCCTCGCAGGTCAGCCGCTCGACCTCCGCGTCATCCTTCATAATCCAAGTGGGCAGTTCGTCCTCCTCCATCAGACGAGGTTTACGCCTCGGGTTACGGGCCTCCTCACGCCGCCGGTCCAGGTCCATACGCTGGGAGAAGGAGAGGAGGAAAACATATGAGAGATACAAAGATGTAAGGATTTTGAGTTAGGGCTGAAAATGAAGACTTGAATGGATTGTACATGTGTTTGTATGAAATGTAACTTATCTTTGGAGACACTGACCATAAACTGGTCAAACTCCTCCTCGCTCCTGGCAATCATCTGGTTGACCGTCTCGTCGTCTGGGACCTCATCCTCCTCCTGAATACAGCAGACACACATTGGCGAGCAGAGTATAAGAAAGCACACTCTTTAAAATTGTGTGTCGCTGGTGCACGCACACACATTCATGCGTAGACATACGTCTTGGCCCCAGACCTCGTCTTGCTCCTCGTGCTCCAAGATGGCCTGCAAGAAGGCCCTGCGCTCGTGGCTGGATGACTTCTGGTCGAACATGCCAGCCTGGATGACCTTTTGGTCCACGTTCAGTTTGTATTTAGCAGCGGCCAGGATTTTCTCCTCAACACTGTTGACCGTGCAGAGGCGCAATACACGCACCTCATTCTGCTGGCCAATACGGTGGGCTCTGTCCTGCGCTTGCAGGTCCTGGAGAGGAGTTTGGGAAGGCGAAAGAGAATTAATATCTATAGTATTGCTTTGAATATTACCCTGGGAACATTTTGTGGCTCTAATGGGTCTCACAGTGTTTATACATGTAGACCTGAAGAAGGGGCAGGTAGCAACATTCTTCTGTTACTCTCAAACAACTGGTTATGAAGTCCTGCTCTGTCCTCAACTCTGAGGCCTGTGGATGTGCACTCTTTGCGGTGAACTGTAGGTCTATTGTGTACAGTAAGTGTAACTGACAGCTTATATTATGACTAAAAGGTTTACTCTCTAAACTCTTTATGTATCAAATCAATGTGATCTTCTCAAATGCTGTCTTTTTTTCACTTCAATAAATGTGCGTCACACCTGGTGTGGGTTCCAGTCAGAGTCAAAGATAACTACGGTGTCTGCTGACTGCAGGTTGAGGCCCAGACCTCCGGCTCTAGTGCTCAGGAGGAAGATAAAGTACTCTGACTCTGGGTCATTGAACGTCTTCAGTAACATTCCTCTGTCTTCAGCCTTTGTGGTGCCTGACAGGAAAGAGAGAGAGAGAGAAGAGATGAAAGCAGGTAAAAGAAAGAAATAAAAGTACCAAAAAAAAAAAAAAGACAGATACACAAGCAAACAGTTTTACCATCCAGACGCAGATACTTAAAGTTGCGGTAAGCGAAGTAGTCTTCCATGATGGTCATGAGTGAGGTCATCTGACAGAAGAGCAGCACTTTATGGTTTGTGGCTCTCAGCTTGGGAAGGATTCGATCCAACACCTCAAACTTTCCTGATGCCCGATACAGATCAGGACTGACAGAGAGGCGGGAAGAAAACGTTACGTAATGTTTAAGTGCGGTTGTTCGTATTTATTCTAAAGAAGAATGAACACTCACCCCTGGACTATTCCACCCGAGAATCCTAAATGTTCAGAGAAGGATTCCTGCAAAAATGGTCTACATAATTATAAAAGACTATCAAAGATACTGTCATCCGTCAAACCTGATCTTGGAGACCAGATCTATCCTCAGTGGTACCTCTATCTGCTGGAACATGTAAGGGTGGTTACAGATCTTCCTCAGCTGCATGATGGTGTTCATCAGCGTCTTTGTGCCTCCTTTACCCTGATAAACACAGCGAGACAAGATGTGCAGAGTGTAATCACTTCATTTTTTATTCATAGAGACTCTCTCTAATAGTAGATATTAATAAAAAGCTATTTTGAGATCAAAGGACTGAAACATAAGATTAAAAATGAAACTTCAGAGAAAAAAAAACATTGAATTTCAGATTCTGTTACAATTTTATATGTAAAAAAATGTTTGCTGAGTTCAGTTTTAATACTAAACATCCATTTAGAATGAATTTGGTTATGGTTTATGTTTTGGTTATTAATATATTTGAGATGGATATGGGCAGAGTTAATATGAGCATCTGTTCACCTGCATGGTGGCAGGTAGGACAGAGAGAGAGGCTGTTTTTACTTCTGATCACTCACACTGTGATTATTTTGAGTATATTCTGTGCAAGCTATAATAAGTTGATCTTTTTCATTAATAAAAGTTATTAAACATATTTTTGATATCAGCAAATCTGTTTAGTAGCGTCAATCAATCAGCAAACGAGGCCTTACTGCAACCTGTCAGTGACTTTTTACTTTGTTTCCTGCACATAAAGGTGATGTCAGATATATGAATATAACACAAAGACCAAACTTCCTCACTGGTTCTAAACATGTCACCTGTTATAAATCTTGAAGTGCCACATCTCATCCTATCATTAAAAAAATATCATGCAGCCTTACAAACAAACATACAAACATACATACACTTCCAATCATCCTAAATAAAAAATATCTCTGATGTCCAAACCTAAAACCTTCAGTGTCAAAGAGTTTATGCTCTCACCTTCTTGTCTTTCTCTGATCCATCAGTCAGCAGGACCCCCTTGGCCTGCATGTGTCTGTACAGAACCCTCTGAAGAGACGACATGTCACACTTGATCACATATTCCACCTGAAGGAGAGGAGAGACATGTTGTATTAGTGAGTATAAAAGCACACAGACATCAGCTGAGTGAAGGCTAGAAATGGACTCTACATATTGCCCGTCACATTTACCAGCTCAAATATTACAATACAAAAATACTAAAGAACCAGAAGTGCTTTAACATGAGTACTGTTTCTCATCCATCAGGACTAATCTGTGTTTGTGTTTGCACATGTGTTTCCTTGTTTATCTGATGTGTGTGCTGAAAGAGGTGAGCCCTGCCTTCTCTGGAAGCTGTGCCTCCACTTCCTTCTTTAATCTGCGTAACAGGAAGGGGCGGAGCACTTTGTGAAGGCGACGGATAATCAAGATAGTTTCCTCTTCATTAAGGTCAACCTGGATGAAGAGAAAGAAATTCAAAGTTATTTGGCGAGAAAGACACCAGTCATGTAAAGAATAATCAGACAAGTGACCAGACAGTTGAAGTCCTCCACACCTTCTCCCCCGTCATGGCGAAAGGGGCGTTGAACCATTGCTCAAAGGTGCTGCAGCTCTTGAAGATGGTGGGCAGGAGGAAGTTGAGCAGCGCCCAGAGCTCAGGCAGTTTGTTCTGCAGCGGCGTTCCTGTCAGCAGGACCCGCCGTGGGGCCAGGTAGTGTGTGTTCAGGACCTGGGTCAGCTTACAGTGGTGGTTCTTCATGCGGTGGCCCTCGTCCACGATCATGTACTTCCAACGGATCTGGTGGAGTTGAGGAGGGTAGAAGAGGACAGGAGTGGACATTTAGATAAAGCTACGTCTATACTGCCTCATTGCTCATGGCCACCCAAACCAACCAAAAACAGAAAGTGCTCATGAGGAGGATCTCTTGTCCAGTCTGTCCTTATGACCCCCAGCTGGCTCGCTGCCAAGCCGAAGCCAAGACAACAATGGGGAGACTCTTGCCTGAACTACAACACCCACCTGAAAGCACAGTCAGGAAGCCTATCTGACTACATGAGTGCATAGCAGCATGATGGCAACCGAGGAGAGTGGGAGACGCAGTATACAGGCAGTGTCAGTGAGGGGCAGCACCTAGGAAAGAGCCCTGAGACGCAGCACAGGGGACAGTCAGATCGGCTGGGATGAAACACTTTTCGAGAGCTTTATGGGGTTGAGGGAGTGGGAGCCGAGAAACAAACACACACTGAAAACCTCAAGCAAAATGCTAATACCAATCAAATGATTGGTAAATAAAATATAAAAAGCCAAAAATTCTCATTTCCAGTTATGTGTACATGTGTAGAGTGACAGCATGTGTGTTTGGGAGTGTTTGTGTGTCCGTCTGCCTGCGTCTGTACATCAAATCTCACCTTGGCCAGTACTTGTTTGTCCTTGATGATGTATTCATACGTGGTGAGTAAAACGTTAAACTTTCCACTACGCAGTTGTGGAACAAAGGCTCTTCTGGCAGCAGGAGACCCCTGAAAGCAAAAAAAAAAAAAAGTTAGATATAAAGTTAAAAAGAAAATTGGGTGGTATAACAGCAAAAACTCACCTTGTAGGACACTTTCACGACTGTTGGTGCCCATTTATCGAACTCATACACCCAGTTAGAAAGAGTCCTGTCAGTAAGAGGCAGGTTATCTGTCAACAGTTAAGTTGGAATGATACAACTTTTTTCTTTACTTTTGGTGTTTTTGTGTAAATAACTGCCCAAATAAAGGAGTTCAGCTCACGAGAGGGGTACAATGATGAGGTAGGGTCCATTGAGCCGCTTGTGCTCCATGAGGTACGTGATGAGGGCGATAGTCTGAATGGTTTTTCCCAGACCCATCTCATCTGCCAGGATCCCATTCAGGTTGTTGTTGTAGAGGGAAACAAGCCACTCCAGACCTTTAATCTGGCAGACAACGGAAGGGAATTTCATGCAAGGAAGTATTTCTAACATGACTCTGTATTTACTGCAGCATGGCGTAAGAACACGGCGCCTTAAAAAAGAAATGTAAAACAGACAAATCCAGCTTGTGCATGGCAAAAACATGTAATTTCTGTTTATGGCGGCCGAAATCTTGTGAAAATAAAGTAGATGCTTGCACAAGAATCTGAACCGGGATCCAACAAGAGCAAGCAATAAAATCTAAACGACAACCAACCGTAACAGAGATGCAGTTGACTATGTCCTGTAAAATGTTTCTCATCAAATCACTTGTCTGTTTGCTTGTGCTTGTTTACCTGATACTGTTTGAGTTGTCCATTTATCAACAAACTGGACTGTTTCTCCACCTTCTCTGTGACAGCGTGAGCCACAGCATAATAAGACTGGAGCCCTCGGGCAAACGCTGCACCGCTATACTCGTCATCCACATCCTGTTTAGCATTCCTGCAGCGGAAACATATAACTGATTTTATTCAGTCATTGCATAAATACCATTTGGTTGAAATCTTAGCTCAAATATATTACAGCATTTTTAGTTCTGATGGCCCTGGTTGCAACTGCATGACAGGACCGTTCACATATGTTAAAATGAATTAATTGGGTACTGATCAATTACGTTAATATATCAAAAATATATCAAAGTATATTCAGTTGTAGGACTTATTATACATTTGTACTCACTCAATGATGTGTCGGACATCCACCTCTGACACATCTTCACTGTCAGGGTCTGTAATCTTCTTCTTTTCCTCTACTGGAGTTGCTGAAGGCTGAGGCTCCTCTTCTTCCTCCTGCCACACAGCAGGTTTAACAGCTTGTCAGTTAAAAAAAAGACGTTGCTTCTTCTCCCATTGGAATAGTGAATATGAAACTGGTTTCAAGCATGTCTTACAAAACAACGCACCTCCTCCTCTTCTTCCTCTTCGCTGTCTTCACTGTCTGAGCGGGGAGCCACCTCGTAACTGGAAATACATACATGTACACTCAAATCTCCTCAGAAATAACTTGCATCTTAATATTATGTGTACAAGTCAACCTCATGCACGTATTCCTCATTCTTATTTCAGTCAAACACACAGAGCCAATAAAATGAATTTAAACACTTAATGAGACGAGACTAAAAGCCTGTAGCCTTGCTAGTTTCCTTATGAAGCTGTAGTATTCATAACATACAAATGAAGCTTTTGAATGGCTGAAAAATGGAGGGAAATTTTTGCTATTCTTAGATCCACTAGTAGTGGAAAATATAAGTTTGGTAAAAATTGTGTTTTCACCTCAATTTTTTAACATACATGCTACAGCTACACGCTAACATTAGCATGTACAATGTAGAATATTGGCATTTTATCATCTTAATGTTAGCTGAACATGCTAATGTTTAGCAATGTAATGTTTTATGTTTTAATCAACGTTCATTGATTAGGATGGGAGTATTGAGATTTCCATGTTTTTATGGATGAATGAATTTAGCGTGTATACTGGTAGCATAATGTCCAAACATGTAGTCGGTTCATTTTAACTCCGTTAGCATGTAAGCCTGATAACATGAGAATGTTAGCATGCGAGTTTCCTTATGTACTTCAGGTGTACTTCGTTAGCCTACTTAGTCTCAGCTGAGCTTTGAAGTGAATGCCAATAATGTGTGTTAACATGCACACAATAAGCAACTAACATACACATTAACAGCTACTGGACATTAGTTACACACTGACATTTAGCATAAATGTAGAATATTGGCATTTTATCATCTTAATGTTAGCTGAACATGCTAATGTTTAGCAATGTAATGTTTTGTAATCTTTTAATCAGCGTTGGCTGATTAGGATAGGGACACTGTAATTTCTGTGTTTTTATCGATGAATAAATTGAACCTTTGTTCAGGTATACTTTCTTAGCTGTGCTTTGAAGTGAAAGCATAATAACATGTAACTTAGCTACATGTTAGCCAACATGCATGTTAACATCTACTGGACATTACACGCTGACATTTAGCATGTAAGCTAATATATGCAGATTATTGGCATTATGCTGTATTAACGTTAGCAAGTTCACATGCTGTTTAGGATGTTTACAATTAACATGATAATATTCAAACATTAGCATGTATGTAACATTCATCTCAACATGAAGTTCTTTTGTACGGTCATGAACCAAAGTATTGGATAAACTTGGTGGCACTAGATGAAAGTCAGATCAGATAGTTAGGATTCATCTTCCAGGGACCATGAATGTCTGAACCAAACTTCATGGAAAACCATCCGATATTAGGTCAAGATGAAGAATTTCAAATTTTCAGCCTGGAATTTGGACCAACAGGCCGACACTGACACGCCAACAGCATGTCTTGAAACACAGTTGCCTCTTTTCAACACACATGCACAGACATTCACTCTTCCTCTCCAGCCAGTCTCACCCAGGGTTCATCTCCAGCCAGGTCTCCAGCTGTCCAGCTTTAGGAGCGTCCACCCCTGTCAGGATGTTTCCACTGTCCACATGGATGACCTTCACAGGCAGGTCACTCATCTGACTTGTCTCATCCAAAGGCTGCGGGGGGGAGTCCCTAGTTAGCTTTCGGATTGAGCTAGTTTGATTAGACTGGATTTAAATGATGGCTAATGGAAATGGGAGAAAGCTTCAGATAGTTAGCAACCAAAATCATTCATTTCCAAATCTGGCTGATTGCAGAGGTTAATTTTTTACATCAGTGGTGATAATGCTGCTGCTGACTGACCAATTTAACAAACAAATAGCATCAAGCAGGTGTGCAATTATTCATTTTTACACCACTAAAAATTGTAATTTTCTCATCAGGGTTTTGTCTGACTGTTAATCATACTGTCACTTGTGCTTTACTTAATTGTTTTCATACACACTCATGGTTGCCTTGGGCTGTAGCCAGTGGCTTTTAAGTCTGGTCAACTGTTGCAGATTGTCAATGTTTTGAGATATGTACTGTATATCTCTATATCTTGAGTTGTCAGCAGAGAGCAGATCAATCTAACAAATAGAAGATATACAGTGTCTGTAGAACAACAACTACCCACTCCAAGCTGGTAATGGCCACAAAAAGAAAAAGGTAAATATGAAAACATATAAATAAGTAATAAACACACAATAAATAAATAAGTAAATAAATAACTTGGATATGTATATATGTTAGATGCTGATTTTTGTTATTGTTGCTTTATGCCTGATGATGATCTGATTAAACAAAATGTACAAAGTGTGCAATTTCTACTTTTTGCCACGACAACACAAGAAAGCAAAAACCCACTTCATGAAGCTTTGTGTGAAATTTGATCTACATGATGTTTGAAATGAGGTCTCCATAGAGACCACAGACAGCAACAAAACAAAGAGTCAGGTTTGAATTGTGGACCCACCAGTGACCATAAACAGCTGCTCCATCCACCTCTTCCTTATTGGAATAGATATACATGAATCTTTAATGTTTCTAAAGTTCAACAATCACTACAGCTGCAGCATCTGCTCACCTCTCCGTCAGGCCCCAAGGCAGGAGTCTGTCCCTCAGCGCTCTCCAACTGCAAGACAGGAGGAGATCGACCAATCACAACTGAACTCACACAGTCATCGATGCACCAAAGCAGCATAGCAACATATGATCAGAAACAAAGTTCACTTATACTGTAGCTTAGTGCATAAGTCAGACTTTCAAGTATTGCTAGTGCTGCTGTTTTACACACCTTCTTCTTTTTTTTCTTCTTCTTCTTCTTCTCCTTGAGCGCCTGCGCAGCTTTGTGAGCTCTGACCAGCTCGGTGAGGTTGGCGACGTACTCATCAGTTTGCTGCAGGAGGTAGGCCAGACGCTTGTCCTTCTTCTGGTCAATCAGCTTACGGTAGCCCTCCTCATCCTCCGCCTAGGGAAGACAGACACATATACACTGTGTGTGTGTGTGTAGGGAGGTGTGTATATTTGTGAGTGTGTAATATGCATGCTTGTGTAACTGTGTCTGTGTGGAAGCATTGTGGTTTCTTCTCACCATAAGCCTCCTCATTCTCTCTTTCTCAATACGCTCATTCTCCTTCTTCTGCTCCCGTTCGGTGTTGGCATGGTAGGTTGCCACAGCTTTGGTCAATTTCTGAATTTTGCCTGTGATGGACCGGTGGTACTCTTTGAAGTCTTTGGCATGCTGAAGGATGCTGTTAAGATACTCCTAAAATTTGAGTGGGAGGACAGAGAAAAGAGGAGTCAATCAAAAGTAATTTTTATTCACATGATCATAAGGAACTTCACGGCTACATTTATCCTCTACCTGATGTTTCTGCCTGCGTTTGCGCTCTTGCTCAATCTTCTGCTGTTTCTCCAGCTTCTCTGTGATGCGGGCTTCTCGCAGACTCTGGCGCTTGCTTCGCTTGTAGGCCTTGGCATCAAGGGCGGTCTCTAGAGCCGTGTCACGACGCATACACACCACCACCTCCTGACGCAGCTGTGGATAGTGGCGCACACACAGACAATAATGTCAACATGGACTCATCATTAACACACAACCACCATAAAAAAACACACACATACACAAGTTGTTGTGGTCTTTCATTCACAGTAACTAGCAAAGATTTAATGTGTAGCACACACCTGTCTCTGAAAGTTAAGTAGTCGGAGAGCTTTGAGCTCGATAGTAGCTTTGGTACGTAAATCACCAGCCAGAGAGCCCGGCAGGTTCTCCAGTTCAGCAATACGATGGGTGATACGAGCCTGTAACCTGCAAGAGCAGACAGTAATGAGTTACAGCTATTTCTTATACACTGTTCATACTTTTAGATATCAAATAACTTCAAATAACTTCAATCTACTCATCAAGTCAGAAAAACTACATGAGATGAAGGAAGCTGTGCCGCTGGTGTACCTGTATTCCCTCTCCTGCAGTATCTCCACTGGGTCGAGGCCGCAGGGTTTCTGAATCGGGGTAATGCGGTTCTGCTTGGCATGGTAAGGCATCATGGGAGTAGGCTGCGCCGGCTGGCCGGGGGACTGGGTCTGTGGAGGCATTACTGGGGAGGCGGCGGGGGGAACCGAGGGGGGAGCAGGAGACGGTCGGCCAGTGGGCTGAGGGGGGATCAGCTTTTGGGGAGCGTTGGAGGGGGCTGCTGCATTCACCATGGGACCTGGAGGGAAGATGAGAGGCTCGATCCCATCACGATGGCGTTACAGTTAAGGTTTAAACTGATATGTGTTGATGTGGCTGACGTATTACTGACTCAATGTGTTTGAGGTTATAATGATTATTTTCATTATCGATTATTTGTTTTGTCTTTAAAGTGTTATAATTTCAAATAGCAAGAGGTCACATAATCAAATTGCTTCTTTTATTCAACCTACAGTTCAAAACTCAAAGTTATCCAATTTATTATCATATATGACAAAGAAAAGTATAAAATCTTCACATTTAAAAAGCTGCATCAAGTGAATATTTGGCATTTTTGCTTGAAAAATAACTCAAAGCTATTGATTAATAATCAAAATAGTTGGTAATTAATTTTGTTTATTGAAAAATCGATTAATTAATCGTTGCAGATCTAAATGTGTTTCTCCTGGATTTTCTTCTCTTGATAAAGTCGTGAAGAAACCAAAGAACTGTTGATCACTTGTAATCACTTTATTAATGTTAATAAAGTCAGTGTGTGAGGTTCTTTGGTTTCATCCTGTGCACCTGTCAGTAAGAATTTCTGGTGTGAAGACTTTTGTCATAACTGATATCTGTTCTTGATGGGATTAAAAAATCCTCTTAACATTCAGACAACAGAAAACTAAAACACTGAACCCTGAAATCTTCTGCTGTATGAAACAGTTTTCTTGGAGCAGATATCTGGACAAATACTGGACAGCAGAATAAATATATATATATAAATAAACAGTCTGCAGGCTTCAGTACGGAAGCCAAGAACAGCCATGCTTGCAGTTATTTTTTTAATGCAGTTATCTCGAGATCATGAGTTGATTATTTCTATCGACGAGATAATCAACTCGTTATCACAAGAAAACCAAAGGTCGTTTCCTATTATTACTTATAATGTTTATAAGAGATCAGGAGTGGCGTGCCGACAGTAGTGATGAATGAAACAAAGCTTTCTGAAGCAGTGAATCATGTGAAGCAACTGTGTTGGAAATAGTTCACTATTTTTAAGCACTGATACAGTCAAAATGGCAACATCTACTGGGCAACTTTGACATTGCTTTTCTATGTAAGGATTCAGGACAAGATGTCATGAAATTGGAAAAATATATGTAAACTCCCCGCTGTCGTCTGTTTGATGTTTTCTGTCATATTTTATTCAATAAAGTTTATTTACCAAAAACTGTCTCAGTGCGTAGATGTAAAAATACACAGTATATGTTAATAAGGCTTATAGTAAACCCTTCCTACTACTACTTTTTAATCTCTTTGATGAATAAGGATGAATCCTCCCTGACGGTCATGACAGGATCAAATGCACCAGACACTCCATAATTATCCCATAATCACGAGAAAACAGAAGTCATTATCTGATTAACTTGAGAATTTGGCCTTTTGTTTTCTCGAGATGAGATAAATTAACCCCTTATGACAAGAAAACAAACTTTTTAAAAAGTTGTTATCTCGAGATCACAAGTTAATTATCTTGTGATAATCCCCAACATTAACAACGCGGCCGCTCTCGGCTTCCGTACTTCAGATTATCTTTATCATTACAGTATTTTGGCCCAGCGTCTAATAGGAAAACACTAAAGCCAAAAACTCAAACTGTAATCAAGAAAATCAAGAATTATGACTGTAATTAAAAGCTTAAATTGGCCTCATATATCAGCAAACAAACATAATATTCTGATCCTATTAACTGAATAAGTGTATTAACCGAATCAGGGATTTTAAGTGCAATTTATATCGACATACCAGATTTCACTCTTCTTCTAACATCCTCGGCAGGCATCAACAAAGACACTTCAACTAATTCAATAGCAAGAGAGGCTGACGTGTCCATGAGGTCTGAGAGCAGCAGCAAATACCTTCAGGCCAGGACTTGGGGGGTCCGTTAGGGTTTTGTCCTTGCATCCCAGCTGGGGTCCCTGACGGGCCTGGCGGAGGCATATTGGGTCCCATCATTCCTAGAGAAACAAAACAGTACCGATGCTCTAAAGTACAATCACACATTTATAACATTGTTCTTTATAATCTAAGACGACGACTGCAGCTACAAGCAAAGATTCATTGTTACACACAAATATAAATTTGACCCCTAATAATTACCCATCAGACCGTAGAAGAGGCTTGTTATCATACCAGACATTCCCCATACACTCCTCACCGTGAGCTCTGCTGTAGCCTGAGCCCATTGGTCCTGGTCCTGGTCCTGCTGGTCCACCTCCTGGCCCGCCTCCAACTCCAGGAGCCAGGCTTGGCATGGACTGCTGCTGCTGCATCCCAGGCATGGGCCTCTTCCCTTGGACAGCCATCTGGAGGTGGTCTGGCAGGGGCTGTCCCCGGGCCAGCATCTTATAGGCCATAATCTGAGCTCTGAGTTGGTGCAGCTGGTTCTGGTTGAAGGGAGTAGGGCCACCAGGGCCGCCAGGACCTCCGGGGCCGTTCGGGCCACCGGATTCAAGGCCAGATCCGAGGCCAGATCCAAGGCCGGAACCGAGGCCAGATCCAAGGCTGGAGACACTGGATCCAAGACTGGGTCCAGGGCTAGGGCCTGGGCCAGAGCTACCTGGAGGGCCGGGACGGTTGTTGGGACCCAGCGTGTGCTGGTCTCCACTGGGGCCATCTAAAGGCGTAGAGGCAGAGCCGGGGCCACCAGAGGAGGAGGAAGAAGAGGATGATGGCATAAGAGGACCGGAGGGGGGACCATTTGAAGGGACTGGGCTTGAGTGGTCAGAGCCGCCTAACGGAGAGTGGTACCCTGGAGGACGCAGACAGGTAGATGTGAGGAGGAGAACACAGCAGTGAGTGATGGTGTGGGCTGGTAGGAAGACCGACTGAATTATCATGAACCTCATCACAGCTTAACAGAAGATCCATCAGCCTGTTTATCCACAGCCCCTTACAGGAATCTGACGACTTCATCATCTTAAAATAAGAAAATGTGTCACTTCTCCATCTTAGTCTCTCATTTAATTAAACGGCTTCTCTAATCAAATCTAAGTCTGTGTGCAAAACAATACACAAGCCTAAAGATTACATTCCTTATTGATTAATGTATTTCATGAAAAACAAAACAAAAGCAGTATCAACAAGTACTGAAACATTAAAACTAAACTAAAAACATCAGAGCACTGGTTACTATTTCAATCCTCGTATAATGTTCCAATAATATTTTATATCTATATCTATATCTATCTTTAACTTATCTAGTAGGGCTCAGTGATTTCACAAATATTCCTAAAGTAACTTACGATGCTTCTCTGTTTTCATATTTTGTGACTTTGCTTTATTTTTAATTTATCATATCATATAGTAACATATGTTCTTTTGCAGCTACTTATCAGCGGTTTATCATATTTTTCTGATATGAGTATAATATTATAGGTAATGTCAGTCCAGAGGCTCCTAAGATAACAGGGAGGATATTTTCTGCCAGCTGTCTGTCACAGGTGTTGTTGTAACAATAAAAATTGTCTAATCATCACAGCCTGTTATTTTTTTTTTTTATCGCTGAGCGTGTCTGACAGTCTCGTTTGATTTCCTGCATCTCGTCCTTACAGCATGCTGAGAGCAGAGGTCGGGCTACATGTTGCCACCTGACTGCTAACACTGCATCTGTTTTTCAAAAGCTGCGGCACCATTTGATGTTCAGTGTTCGAGTCTAAAAGAGTTTGTGTTTACTGTCTCAAGTCTCATTGCTCATTTCGTATCTTGCGACAGCAGAGATCCTCTCTGTGAGCCGGCCAGGCCACATGACCACACCCCTACAGATGAGTCATCATCACACTCACAAGCACACACCTTATCCTACCTAGAGATTGCTTAAACTAAGTCTACGTGCCATGCCTACCTTGCGAGTGCTGGTCCAGAGGACTGGGTGGGGGGCCCATACCACTGTGTCCGCCCTGTCTCATAGACAGTGACTTCATCTGACTGAAGCGGCTCTCCTCACTCATGCTCTTCTCGTGCATGCCCTCCATCGGCTGTGGAGGAAAAAATCAAACAGTGTGAAGGTGAAACCATGTGGGAAAATTAGGTAGCTAATAGAGATAATACAGATCTGTTGGGTCGAGACAAAATAAAACAGTAATAATATTAAAAGTAAAGAGTTGTTACTGTAGATAAAGAAGATTCAATGAGGGCATGTCTGGGTTTCTAATATTTATAGAGCTGCAGCTAAATCAGTTAGAAAGTTCCTCTGCTTATTAGATTTAAAAAAATGAATGAAGAATATGAAAAGATTTAAAAATATATACAACAAATTGTTGTGTAAAAATGAGCACTATAGAAAAATACATATAAAATGTATAAATTAATTGGAACAATAAGAATAAGATTGCTGTTTAATATATGGATTAATATTTGTGTCACATATGTCTATCATGAAATTGTTGTGCAATAATAATAATAATAATAATAATAATAATAATAATAATAATAATAATAATTAACTTTATTCGTATCATATTTTTCTTAACAACATTACAAAGTGTTTGACTGAGAAAAAAAACAATGGAATAATAATAAAAAATAAAACGAGATCATCAAACACAGAAGGTTAAAAAGTTACAAACATTAGAGAATATAAAACTCCCAGAATGAAAAGATAACACAAGAAACATCACATTTATGTAAAAGTTTTCTCATAGAGTAATGTTTTAAGACAATATGTTATGTTATTGTATATTATAATATGTATCCTGTCTAATCTCAGTCAGCAGACCTTTTGTCACCAACCTGAGACCTGAGAATAATAAAGAGTACAAGACAGTAGTAATACTTTTAAGTAAACGAGTAAAATAATAAGATCATGAAAACTGCAGATTAAAATATATGAATGAGAAGTTATTTGAAGTTCTAATGTTTTACTGTGGTGTCTGCTCTGCAGTTTGTACCATTTCTATGTGGATGTGTTGTTTCAAAGCCTTTATCTGCATAAATAAGACAAGAATTGGTTGTTATGGCTTTAAAAATAATTGCTGACACTCTGCTTCCTAAAGGACTGAAATGATCAAACTCCAGAAGTCGTGGTGGTGTGTGAGTGTCAGCGGGACTGTTGGTGTTTGAATGTCCTTACTTTGTGCAGAGGGTGCAAGCTGTCCTGGCCGTATCCAGAGGGCCCTGGCTGGGAGTGTCCAGAGGAAGGGGGGCCCGGGCTGGGGCCCATCATACTATGAGAGGAGCCTGGGGAGGGACCAGGGCTGGGGCCCAGCATGGCCCCAGGGGAGGGACCCGGGCCAGGGGAAGGACCTGGGCGAGGGGTGCCTCCCATGGGGGGATCTGGCGTCGACATCGCCCAGGATCTCCTGCTCCTGGTTGAGCAGCAGGGACCTGAGAGAGGCGGAGGAGAGAAGGTGTGAAGGAGTGGCAGAGAGGAGGAAAATGATCTATGCAAAACTCAGAGGGATGGCAATGCAATATGCAAAAGTTAATCATCTCAATAAGCATTTAATTAGTGTTTTAATCAGACAAAATCCTTAAAAAAATGTCTTGACAGTGATGCTGTATGTCTGCCTTCAACTATGCTGCTCTAATAACTGAAGTGGGTGCACAATCTTTGCAGGATGAGTGAATTTTGTCCAACGCCTATCAGATGTAGTCTTCATTCTCCTGCTGCGCTGCACCAAATCACCCGTTGCGTGGATGTGCAATGACAGCTGCACGGTCCACCACCGGAACTGAACACGGGGAAATACAGTAAATTATGCACATGAGCCTATGCTGCTGGCAATTTCCCCTATCAGACCATGAAAGGGTGCTTCGTTAAATATAAAAAAGGGGAATGGCGGACTGTGCTTGTGCGACTGACCTACCCGCATCAACAGGACAGGAAGTCCCTGGTGAATTTCTGCGCTCTCGAGTTGATTTTTGGGGAGATAAAAGAAGACGCAGCAGTTGTCGCAATTAAGTCTACTCACCCTCTTTATAATCTGCCTTCAAGCGTTGATTTGTTTCACCGACGTGGCTCGAGCGCCCCCCTCCACCGCTGCTATGACCGAATGTCTAGTCACGGCTGTGCGCCAGCGCGCATGCGTGCGCAGCGACTCTATCCCATCCACACCAAGTGATGGAGAATAAATAAAGGCAGAACAGACACTTACAGGTGTACTGAGATGTTTGTGTTGACATTTATCTTAAGACAGTTTATGACACGAGTCTGCAAGTTTCAGCATTTTAAATTTAAGATTTTTCAAAACCGTTAAATGTTAAAATAATCTTTTACTTCTCTTGTTAATTCCCGTTACAATTATTCTCTCATTATCATTACAGCTGGCTCTTGTCCAATATCTACAACTATTCAATCATTAAGATAGTTATGAGCTCAATAATTAGGCTACATAATTAATGTTGTACATTAATGACAATAAAGTATAAAACACAAAGGAAAAAAGAAAAAAAATCAAATCATCCATAAAATATGACTCACTTTGAATAAGTGATAACCACAATCAAGCCACAATATTTTAAAGATAATGTATATCATATTACTATAAGATAAAATGTTTATTTCTAAGGCTTGTGTTTACAATTTCTCAGAACTTATAGAAACTTGAACACACCATGAAACCAGAGTTCAGTTTCTTTGCTGAAAACCTTCCCAGAGAATAAAGATCAGTAAATATGCTCACTAGAAAGTGCACTTCTGTGTGTACTGATACATGCATAAAATATGGTGTGGAGATCATATCTATCTAAGCATATTAATAAATTATAAACCATTACAAACTATCAAGCATATCACTGCATTGCAACAGTCGCACTACACTACTTAGTGAACTATGGACTTCTTATATGTCCAATCACCTTAATGTATAACATGAGAATAAAGTACTGAAGCCTTCTGGAGGTTTATGAGCTCCAAATATTTTTTTAAGTCAAATCATTTTCAGTTAATTTTGAAAAACATCCATTTCTAATCAGACTAGGAGGAGAGGGCTATTCTGTTCTAATGTGGAAATACTCTGAATATCATTACATTTACTAACAGACAATGCATGAGATACACGTGAAATGTGATTCCAGTGTTTGAAGTTTAATCAGGACAACAAACCAAATAACATCAGTAGTGCAACTTGCAGTAGTAGCGTTCACGTAAAAAAAGACACAAACAAAACACAATGACATCGCAACAGAAGCCAAAACTCCATCCAGCTCAGGTCTGTTTCATGAAGTTAACTGTAAAACTTTGCTGCATAAAACCGAGAACATCGACTGAAATTAAGAACACCGTCCTTGGTTTTTACTCTATAAATTTATTCAGATAACTCAACAATGCTGCTCTGTGAGTCTCAGGTTAGCAGGCGGAGATCCACATCGACCTCCGGCTGAAGCAAGAACTTCTCTTCACCGCCGGCCGGCCATCTGCAGTAACTCACTGAGCACCAGGAACGTTGTAACAGCAGATTTCTGGGAGTGTTGCATATTTTTTTATGGTGAATAATGGAGAGCAAAAGCATGTGAGAGATCAAGGATCTGGTCATGTGCGTGACTGCAACACCAGAGTGAACTTAGAGCTGTTCAAGATGCTCTTAGAAGAATTTGAAAACCTCGATGGGATGCAGTGTGACAGACTCCTAAACACACCTGTACACTTATTAAATACACCTGTACACGTATTAAAGTCAAAACAAGTGAACTACACAAACCCCACGCTCACTCACACGCAAACACACATTCATAAACCTGATAAATAAATCCAGAGAAAGAAAAATATAAAGATGTACAGCAGATGGTGTATATTACAAGTCTTCTCCATCACAGAGAACAACATCAGGCTCGTCCCTGACAAGTGAGCTCGTTAAATAGAATCAAGACCACAAATCGGCTTCAGTGTGTCCAGTTCAGACCAGGAGGAAACACAGTAGTTGGGTAGAACGTAAAGCAGTTGATTTTACTCATACGTGTCTGACTTTGGGGTCTTATAAATGTCTGAAAAAGTGAACCAAGAATACTTCGAGTACTTTAAATGTTTCTGAACATGATCCAGCCAGGAACCCCTGAACGCCTGCTAGCTTATAATACCCACGTTGGTCCACACAGAGGTGATGATAGAAGACACACAGTTTTTATTTCAGTTGACCAGGAAAGCACAAAAGCATCACGCCCACCATCAGCAGAGTCAAGTTCTTCCCTTTGAAAAGGAAATTAAGTGTCCTCTTCTGCCCCCTACAGGTGAGAGCTGAGACTACGTCCTCCTCAGTGGTTTACAGGAAGACAAACTCATCACTGTTTCTTCTGTTGTTACTCCTGCTCAGTCTGCCAGGGGGCAGGATGTGGGCTACAGGTCCACTGTGATTACTGCTGTGACCCTCTAGACCATAGTCCTGACTCTGGCCCTCTACGAAAGTAAAGATGGGGTACTTCTCCTTAGATGATGACAGAGCCTGCAAGGAAAACAAAGACAGACAGGATATAACAAGTAAAAAATGACATGAACACATCCACTGGAGTCCACCTCTACTCCAGCTTCACTGAGCAGAATGATGTTTGTTTCCACTTTCATCTGCTGAAGGAGGAAAGTTTCTCTGAGCTCACTTTAAATCTCGGTTTCAACCTTCGAGCACTTAAACAAGTGTGATGTGGAAACTTGAAGCCTCTAGTGCACAAACACAGAGTGGAGACATCTTGTGTCAACAAGTTAAAATTTTAACATGAAAAATATTTGCATATTCCTAGATTTTGGGTTTTTCAATGAAGAAGAAATAGAGGTTATTTTGAGGATTTTCAACAAGGTAAATAAAAACATATCAGATACAAGTTATTATTCAAAGTAGATGTTTTTATGTCTTAACGTTTAAACCATGTTTTCTACATTGTTTATGAGAAAGTTCAAATTTAACGAGGGTTGTAACAAACTATATCAATTAACCCATTGATTATTTTCACTTTTTTTGGTGTTTATTTATTCTATAGTATATATATATATATATATATGATGTAAAATTGTGAACAATGACATCACAATTTCCCACAGCACAAATTGACATCTGTTATTTGCTGTTTTTTTGCTAAATTAATAGTACAAATTCAAAATATATTCAATATATGATGATGTAAAACAGAAGAGAAGCTGGAAGCAGTGTGTGTTTGACACTTTGGCTTGAAAAATGACTTAAAGATGATTAAATTCAAATGTCAGCACTAAATTTAACACATGACTATAAACAAGTCATTCTTAATAGAGAAGGAGGTCGGAGCTGAATTTTTGCTGTTCTTCTGATATTAAAAGGTCATCAAACTGAGAGTCAGACAGTAAAAGCAGGATGTTAAAAACTCACCACACTAACAGCCGAACACAGAGACTCAAAGTCCTTCTTGTTGTTGGCGTAGAAGCCGATGGTGCAGCTGGGATCCATTCGGTTGAAGGGCATCTTTTTGGGAGAGCTACAGTGGAAGGACTAGAGGGTGATAAAAGATGACAAAAATTCAAACAATGCAAAAAAAATGTCAAAGTAGCAAAGTTACCAAGTTAATAACTGGATATGTTATCTTTAACTGTGCAGTCAAAACACTACTGAGTGTGAAAGTCACATTGTCTGAGTCCAATATAATCTGAGAAGAAGAGATAAAATGTTAGACGGACTAAAATCATAGTGAGTAACACAAAAATACAAAGAAGTGTGAAGACAGTGCAACCAACCTCTAGTGAGAAGTTGACTTGTGCGACGTCCACCACAGGCTGGCAGAAGTGAGGGTCCAGATACAGCAGCTGCTCGTCTGACGGACAGACAGGAGACGAATGAAATCACCACAACATTCGGAGGTAGTAACAGATGAATGACTTAGACGTGTATTTACTGTTTCACTGTTCTTAGATGTTGTTGCCACGGACACAAGAAGAACCTGTCATGGTCGAGTCGTTGATCACTGTCTCCAAGAGGAAACTACTACTGAACTAAAATGAATCCAAACAGGCTCAACTTCAAAAAGTTCACAAGTCTTGTCCATAACAAGAGTTTGTTTTCTATTCTCACTTCTTCTAATTGGTGTCTTGTTGATGGGATTCAGGGATTATAAAGAAGTAGATTTCAGGAAGTGTTTGCTTGCTTGACGGGGTCTAAACCCCCCCACAAGCAGCGGTCACATGGTCCAGGTTTGTCCCTTCACTACTCTATCACAGATACCACGAGTGTTCACGTGATTGCTGTACGGATAAGGCTTAGTGATAAAGAACATGAGGTTTAATGCTCCACCATGAGCAAACTTGTAAACAATGGACATGAAGAGGGTTAAAGTTCATGGCTCCATTGTTGGTCTGCTGAGGTTCTGTACTGAGGAAACTGTGTTATGAATATACAGGATGAGGTTTGAGTTGTTTTTGTGTACACTTGAATGTGTATTACTGTATCTACAATACATATTACAGTCACTTGGCAGGCTGTGTTTCCAGTTTTGTTCATGATTACACACATTTCACATGTCATCACCACCATACAACCAACATCAGCAATTCAAAGAGTGTTGACTTGGAGAAGTGGCTCATAAATATATGATGGAGAGCTGTGTGTTTCCGTGGGAAACTCTTCGACTGAACACAGTTAGAGGAACATGCAGAGAAACAGTGAAGTTATGTTCAAACATGACAATAATCTGTTTCAGTTTCAGTTACATATTTTTATCTGTTAAAAGTTTAAACCACCTGTTTACACAAGAAGGAAAACTCTCCAGAATGAGCCGACTGATCCTGATCGAGATGTTGATAAGATTTTTGATTCTGATTGAACCGTTTATTATGACTCCATAGAAACACAACTACAGTCGTTTGTGGTGGTTGCAGTTGGGTTGTTCCACGTCTCCTTCAGACCCCGTAGGCATCAGACTCCTGATTAACACACTGCAAACACAAGTCTTGTTTCTTTGCTGATGTTTAACTAGCTTACGTTTTCAGTCTACCAACCCCCCGACAGACGAGTTGAGCACGAGACAAACTGGAGATACAAGATTAAAAAGGGAGGAAGTAGCACAAATAGAATGTGTCCAGTGCAAGTTTATCATGTCTTGATAATACTACAAAGCACAGTTCCTGATCCTCTGTAGTCCTGGCTCCTGCATGCTGTATTCTGAGTGAAAATATTGTCCTGTCATTGTTAAAACAGCAAAAAGGAGGCTGGTTCTCACCCTGGAAGCCGATGAAGTACAGCGAATGCTTCGGTTTCCCTCCGATGATTCCAATACAACATTCCAGCTTTAGGATGTTCTGGAAATAAGCAGAACAGTTTTTTTAATAGGAGTCACAAGACAGTAGTGAAGTGTAGGCAATCATTCAGCATGAACGCAGTTAACAAGAGAAGTTTTAAAACCTTATCTTTAGTGAATACATATGGGAGGTGTGAGGCAGGACATACAGACCTTGACACATTCGATGTAAGACGGGTTCAGGGCTTCCCCTCCCAGCCGGACTGGCACCAGTATGATGACAGACTTCCAGGCTTGGCTGGACGGATCGGGGGGATTGTGGCTTAGTGACAGATCACACAGACGCACCACATCCTCCTTGTACACTAGAATGCACAGAGACACGATGAGATCAATTATTCACCAAACAAGAACACGCAAGACAACCTCAGATCAGGATCATTCCAGAGGAGCAGATGATGGAGCGAACGTACATACTGATACTGTGAACTGAACTCTCATAGGAGAAATATTTAAACACAAAGCTGATCTCACCTGTACAGTCCTGAGCCACATATACAGCCAGGTTGTGAAGCACAGACGTTTTAGCCACTGCTTTCCTGAAAAAGACATATTCAATACTCCAATCAATATTTAACTGAGTATGTAAATGATTTCAGTAAACAGAGTCTTCCGATGCCCCTTACCGTAGTATATGTGCCACTATAGAGGGGCCGTACCAGTCGCCAGCTTTCTTCCCTGAACTTTTGCCGATTCCCACCAGCTGGTGAACCCCGAAGGGTGCCGGAGGTTGATCCCCGAACCAGGTGAGCAGCTTGTGGTGGATGGGCTCCGCCTGTCTGTCCCTTGCACACTCAGGCCTCTTCTTCTGGCTGCATTTAGGGGCCTGATCACTTGGCAGAGTCTTTTCAGGGGTACTGGGTCCTCGTGGAGAGCCAAAAGAGGGGATGGGGACCCCTCCAGCCCGGGCTGGGGAGCGCGGTCGGAACACCTCAAAGTCCACATCGGTTAGCTGATGAGCATCTGGCCAAGTCCAGTCTATAGAATACACAAAGGAAAGGGTTTGGCTCTTAGTGATGAACTACAAGCAGGCTTTGATTTATTCAATCTTTAGCTTTAAACAATGAAAATGTTACAGACAGACTGAGACAAACACTGTCAGCAGATAAAAGAAACAGAAATCAAACAGTGAGAAATAGAAAATACGTAAATAAAACTAAAGACAATAAGACAGCAGTGTAAACTAATATTGTGAGTGAAACTGAGTGAATAAATCCTTCCAGCAGAGACACAAAAGTGGCCAAAAGAAGACAGGATTTAGATGATGAGAGAGGATGAAGCCAACTCATTCACTCCAATCCTTTCAATTAAAAGCAAGTAGTGTCTTTCTGCAGGGAGGATTTAATATGTGTCACACTACTGAGGATCTGTTGATCAGCATTCAGATAGTTCTCCTACTGTGTGTGTGAATTTGACTTGCGGTATATTTTTCTGGAAGAGGAAAAACAAAATGTGAGTAACAGACAAGGACACAAACCTCTGGGCATCAAATGGACCAGGAGGCCTTGTGCCAGCAGCATCTGTCCGCTGCGCAGCATGCAGCCCCAGCCGCAGTCTGTCGTCCAGGTGGAGCCCTCCAGCTGAGGAAACTCCCTCCTGTAGGTCAGCCAAATCCTGGACACAAAAGCCAGACGGAATCGCTCCACCTCGTCTGAGAGAGAGAGAGAGAGGAGGTGAAGGGATGGATGGAGAGAAAGAATAAAAGAAAGAGAGAAGCTGAAGGAAAACTGTTTGTGACGGGGAAAGCGTTTGTTTTTTCTCCAACTGCTGACAAAAACCCAGAAACCTTTCAAAAGAATTGGTTCACACCAAAATACACATTACTGCAACACCTTGCAGGAAATACACGTCTGAGTAAATCTTCTCATCAGAAGTGCTAAAGATATTTGAGATATATCTATTCTGAGCGTACCTTCACTGTTGAGCAGATAAGAGTGTCCCAGGATGGTGACTGGTGATATCTTGTTGAAGGAGGTTTTAGATTTAACAGTCCAACCTACAGACAGAGAGAAAGGAGCAAGAAAAAGCAAGTTGGAGAGAAGAATTCCCAAAGTAGTCGGGCTGTTTTAGGCTACATGCAAAAACACGCTGATCATATTTTATAAAATATAGACAAAAATATTCAATCAGCCACATGGACACACATGTAGATAAAGTTGAAAATCATGTGTTCATGTTTGCAAAGTAGCATCCACACATTCTCTCTCAAAGACAACGAACCATATTTGACGTTGTTCCACGCTGACATCAGTTTGGCTTTCAGTTTGTCCATCTCATCCGGCTCTCCGGTTGCTTCTTTGCTGGGATCTGGAGTCGTCGCCGTCCTGAGACTGAAGCTGCTCTGCTGCTCCGGGGGCTGCTGCTGCTGCTGCTGCTGCCTCCGGCCCTCCGCCAGTTCGTCCTGCATCACTCCCCCCACGTACTGCGCTGCGCTGGGGGAAACCGAGTTCATGTCTCTGAGCTCTCAGAGCTGGACGCTGGTGCTCCTCATTGCAACACACAACTGAAGGGTAAAGGAGTGAAGAGATTAGCTTCACTATTGACTGTTCGGATGGCTTTTGTTTGGCGCTACTTTGTAAATGCTATCCGTGCTAAAACATAAGGCTAGCATTGTTCTATGTTGTTGCTTATTAAAGTATTGCCTGATAAAGCTGATTCCTCTTTGTTATTTTTTCATTTTTGTCTTCTGTGTAAAAGGTCTTTGAGCTTCTGAAAAGCGCTCTATAAAGAAAATGTATTATTATTATTATAGATCTCCATTGTTGTCCAAAAACCACATTAACATGAACACCGTAGTGTAATATGAGTCAATCCCACATTAACCTTCCTGCTGATGGAAATACTACAAACACCAAATGTGGATTAATCCTCAACAGATGCACTATTTCCTCCTGTGTGAGTAACATTATTGAAAAGCTGAACTATATATTTGTGTTGTGACCAGTATGAACCACAAACGCCACAGACAGTGAAGTCACAAAGTATTGACAGATGGACAAACACAATGTTGGTTTTGGTCTTTTCACAATAAGAACAATATTAAATATTTACAGTCATCTCCTTTAAATTCAAAAGGTTGGAGTGCTAAAGTTGATCTACTACATTCTTGTTTGCACTTTTCCAGTAAGTTGTTACTGAGTAGTATGTTTGTGAGAGACAAAGTTAAATGCTGAGGTTATACATTAACTTTTACAGATACTGATTTCTTGACTGTATGTTGGAGTTTTTCAGCAGAAACCATTAAATTATTGATGTAAAGCTTCACAAAACCATCAAATCACATCATTGATTATACAGCAGAAACAAACTGTACTAATCGTAGGCTGTGAAAACCAAAAGCAAGTGCTCACTTCCTGAAAAAGTATAAATGAATGCAACATACACGTCAATGCAAACTCAAGTCATCTGCCTTCAACTACACAATTGCACAATAGAAGAAACACTGAGGAAAGCACCAGTGACTTATCCACCCTGACCTGAAACTGATGAGTAGCACTTTCAACGAGGAACATTACTACGATGTGAAGTCACTGATCAGAATATTTTTGTGGAAAAAAAAAAACATCATGTGATCAGCATTTGACGACCGGTATGTCGGGCATGTTCACGGTCTGTGAAAGTCATCTGATTATGGTGGCTGTCATCATCCATCACTGTAGATCAAAGATGTTAAAAGCTTAATGCGATTAGAGTAACCAAGTACATTTACTCAAGTACTGTACTCAGCTACAGTTTTGAGGTACTTGTACTTTACTTGAGTATTTCCATGTGATGCTACTTTCTACATGTCAGAGGGAAATATTGTACTTTCTACTCCACTACATTTATTTGACAGCTTTAGTTACTTTTCAGATGAAGATTTGACACAATGGATAATATAACAAGCTTTTAAAATACAACACATTGTTAAAGATGAAACCAGTGGTTTCCAACCTTTTTGGCTTTTGACGTCTTACAAAAAGCAGTGTGTAGTCGGGGTCACATTTCACATGTCTATGAGTTGTTAACAGCTCCACCAAATAGTGATTTTTCCCTCTAAACTTCTCACATGCTTTCATTTCAATAAATGTTCAAATGATCCAATATTTCAGCAAAAATCAAAGTTAGTGATTAATCCCATTAATCATCTCACGACCCCTCAGATTTATCTGCTGACCCTTTGGAGGGGCCCGACCCCTAGGTTGGGAACCACTGGACTAAACTAGCTAACTGTATATAAAGTAGTGTAAACTAGCTCCACCTCCAGCAGCTACAACAGTAACATGCTGCTCTAACACTGATGCTTCACTATTAATAATCTAATGATAATGATATATGTCATATACACATACGCTGGCATATAAGCACTTTAAGTCAGCATCAGTCAGAGATCCGTTCACCGACTGGTACAGAACGCTGCTGCCTATATTTTCACAGGCACTAAGAAATACAAACATATTCCTCCTGTACTTGTCAACTTACACTGGCTGCCTGTCATGTTCTGTATTGATTTTATAATTCTACTGATCACTTTTACAGTATTAAATGGCCTTGCTCCACATTACATCAAGGACTTATTGTCCCTCTATGTGCCTGGGCCTTCCTTTAGATTGGTGAATGGGGCTTGGCTGGTCATTCCCAGGTCATTCCCAGGTCATTCCCAGGTCATTCCCAGGTCTGGGCCAGTGTCCTTCGCTGTCAGAGCCCTCAGAGTCTGGAGTCTCGACAGCAGAGACTGTGGAAAACTATCAAGATCTTTAGAGTCTTTTAAATCTCTTCGTAAAACATTCTTTTATCAGAAAGCTTTTATGAATGTTTGATATATTGCTGTGTTTTATTATTCCACTCTTGACAGTTTATATTGTATAACTATAACTAATTTTATTCCTCATGTTTTATGATCTGTTTGTTTTTAAACGCTGTTTGTTAATTCTTTCTTCTTTCCTGTTAAGCACTTTGTAACTATGACAATTATTATTATAATATAATACATCAGTCAGAGGGACAAAACGAGAACTTTTACTTTAACACTACAACTACATTTTGCTGCTAATAGTTATGATGATTTTTCATGCGGGACTTTTACTTGTAATGGAGTATTTTTACATTGCTGTACTGGTATTTTTACTGAAGTAAAGGATCTGAATACTTATTCCACTGACTGCTGCTTTCTGCAGAAATGAAATGTATCTGTCACGACATAATTATGTGATTCAGCTTCAGCTGCAGGACCGCAAATAAGCCGTCAGACTGTCTGACCAACAAGCTCACAGTCATTTCAATGTACTTGTCTGGTCCCACGACGATTAAACTCTCTCTCGTTTCACAAATTGATTTTTTTGAAGAGTCGCCAATGCAGTAAGATAAAGAATATATATTTTTTCTAACACAAGTCTAACAGTACGTCTAATAATAAATACTCCAAATCTAATAATAAGTGATAGTCGTGCTCGACCACCTCGTTAAAACACCGCTACCTCGCCTAAAATTAAACCAGCTGACAACTACTGTACGTACCTGCTATAAAAGCCGGTTAAGTTGGTCGACACCTTGTAGCTGGTTGACTCATTTCGGTTATTCCGTCTGTTTTCACCAAAGTCTTCAGTCTTCACAGATAAATAAGTGTACTATTAGCTTGCTAAAGCTTGCTAACTAGACGCTAGCCCCGGCGTTAGCTAGCAAGCTTTCAAACCCACCTGACTGGAGGATTGTAATGACTTTCCAAAGAAACGAATCTGATAACTTATCCGTATGGTAAGAGTTCCTCCATTCACCAAAAGAGCTAGTTTGTACAAATTGCTGTGAAGAACATCCAGTACATAGTGGGTTTGTTTCCCCGACTGGAGAACGCTTTGACGGCTGAGAACACTCAGTTCCTGTTGTCCTTTCCTGACGCAACGTGATTGGCTGAAGTAATCACGGTGAGAATGCTGATTGGATAATATTCGAATTGTAGACAATAGTGTTGTGCTATTGGCTGATATTAACTCTTAGTTATGTAATCTGTAACCTAGGCTACGCATCACATGATACTAATTACATAAAATAAATAATAATAGTAATACATTTAATTTGTACAGCGCTTTGCATTCATGGTGAAACACAAAATGCTACAGTATTAATAACAGAACACACGACATAATAAAAATAATAATAATAAGTTGAAATGAAAAGCCTTCCTGAACAAAAAGGCTTTTAGGCCTTTTATAAAAGAGTCTAGGGTCTGTGCTGCCCTCAGATGGTTAGGAAGAATAGAAAAGTGTGTTTGTATTCAGCAACAGACTGGTGCTGAATATGTATTCCCTCAGGAAAAAGACCATAAAAACTTCCAGCAGCAGACACAGAAGCTGTTGCCCTACTAAATATCTGAACTGTACTGTTATCAAACTAGACTCACATCCCTCCTTTAATCCCTGCACTTGTCACTTTCACTATAATTCATCAAACTGGACTTAACATTGTGCATTGCATTCAACCTCTACTGTAACATAATTTAATTATTTATTGCACGACACATTTAATTTTTGCACTTGTCACCTTCATATATTTCATACACTTCATGTCTTTGTCTGTAACACAGTCCATATTTCCTTTGTAAAGTCAATATTTCATTTCTAGTTTTAAAACTATTTCAAAACTATTCCTATTCCATTCTGTAAATAGATTTTAAATCTTTCATTTAATTTTAGTGCTACTTTATTACATTGTTATTATCATTATTATTATTGGTATTATTATTATTATTACCTTAGTCTTGTTCTATTTTTATTCTTCTATGTTGCGTTTTTGTGGGAGGAAAAACAACAAGACACATTCTTTGTATATAATATTTTTTTTTAAACTCAACAGCTCTTTTCACTTAGAATACATTTTTACTGTTTACTATATTTTATTGTTGTTGTTGTTGTCAGTTGTGTTTTCTCTTACCTTCTATTTTTTTGAGTGTAATGCACCACAACACAAATTCCTTGTATGTGCAAACCTACTCGGCAATAAACCTGTTTCTGATTCTCATTAGTGTTTGTTGTGCAAATTTTTTTTTTAAATTTTTTTTTTTACACACAAGCAACAAAACTTCACTGTCAAAAATGTGTCCATCTTGTACTTTACATGTTATTGTCTGAATAAATCTTGCTAAATTGAATTTTGATAGCCTTGTTAGCATCTGAGCACTCTTCAGTCCCCAAGGAATCAGATTCATGTACCTTGTTACAGCAGCATTTTGACTTGTTATAGCAGAGAAAGCAAAGGTGACATTAATTATGGCAACGATGGAACAATTACTGCAATGCAGCAATTCATCATGTTATTGGTCACAAAATATCTGCTGTGAAAAAGGTCTTTTAAATTTTTGGTAAACTCCACATTTCTAACTGGAATGCAGCCACAATCAATGACTGATATGACATATCTATTGTTTGTGACAGTTGTGTATGATTATGTGTGTATGTGCATGTATACTGTAGACAGCAAAGTACTTACTGTGATAATATATCAGGATTGCTGCTGCGAGGTCTTGATTAGAGTACAAAGAGAGACAGAAATGGCAAATTTTGGAACAAATCTCAGAATTTTATTCCACTTACTGCACTTCAGGTGTCTGCATTTGGAATCACATCTATCACAACAAAAATGCCCCATGGTACAAATAAATACATTTTCAGTGAACAGAGAAACGTGGAATGTTTTCATAACTGGACTTTTGTGTTTATCTGTAGAATTCATATTTGTATATAGTAATATTTACTTCTTCAAAGTAACTTACAAACAATACCACCAAATGAAGATTTTTTTTGTCAAATAAAGTGCATTTATACTACTCTCTCTTGTCAATCACAAAAACAAAACAAAACAAAAAAAGAAACTCTCAAACATGTAACACTTGTATAGACACGATTGATTGGGAAAAGGCCTGAAAGTGGGCATAATAGCTGTAGAAGATTACATTACAGTTAGTTTTCTTAACCAGGTGATTAGAGCCGACCCGATGACTCGTTTTTTACATCAAGATATAAAAGAACTCCTTCCTATCAGTAGAATATATAAGACAGTATATTTAAAAATGTTAATCTCTATTCCAGAGGATAACAGTCACGTGGAGAACACAACGACAGAAAAGGAATAAATTCATGTTTCAAGTGTTCATTTGATACTGCAAATATTTTGTCATTAGAAACATAAATGCATATTTAGTAACCCTATGGCTAATAACATCCATTCTGCAGTATATCTGTGGTCTTGGCTTCATTACAGAATATCACTCCAACAGATTATTAATGAACACATGGGATCATGTTCAAAGTGGACATTTTAAACCACTGGAGGGCAGTAGAGTACCATGCCGAATAAAAAAAAACAAAACAACCCATTGATGAATGTTCTGCTTGAGACGTTCATGTTCCCTTAATGCCGTTTTCTACTAGAGGGTGTAAAATCATGAAATACATCGTGACACATTGATTGTGTTAGAATGGATTACTAACTGGATCCTTCTCAAACATTTTAATCCATTAAAATCAACTTATGTTGCATTAAAGATGTATTAAGATGCATATTTTTATATATTATTGACGGTAAAGCTGCAACGATTAATCGATCGACAGAAAATTCATCTGCTGCTGTTTTGATAACTGAATAATCGTTTCAGTCATTTTTCAAGCAAAAATTTCCCAAAATTTTCTGCTTCCAGCTTCTCATATATGACGACGTTGCTGTTTTTCTTCGTCATATATGACAGTGAATTGAATATCTTCAGGTTCTGGACATCAACATGGCCTCTAAGAAATTATGAATGCAATTTTTTCCACTATTTTTTTTTAACATTTCATAGACTAAACAGTTAATCAATAATGAAGTAATCATTAGCTGCAGTGCTAATTGACGGGTTATGTGAAAAGGTTGTATACTGCAAAGATTTATTATTCTCGCACTTTGATCTGCAGCCAGCTGACGTGAAACAACGTGCAACGGCTCCCAGCACAACTGTACACTAACTACTCAGCTCAGAAAGAGCAAATGTTGGTGACTGAACTTGAACAAGTTGAAACTGTCCTGCAGACTGAACCACATGTTAGTCTTTGAAAGTGACATTTAACGATGCATCAAAGCTGGATTAAACTGTTTAACCCGTGCTTTCTACCGTAAATGAACTAGTAGTGGTACAGTGAGAGCACAGCTGTACATGATGTGCAGAAGATTATGTACACTGGATAGTTACTAAGAATGAAGTATATGGAGATGTAGAAGATTAGTGGGAGAAGGAAACAACTTGATTCTGTTCCCTGAAAAATTTCACCTTTTCAGCACAATTCAAACACCTTCATCAGTATGTTACACAGCATTTTATATTAGAATCTTACCTACCTAACAACACAACTCATTCTGATTATAGTTGACCTTGTTTTCACAATAACAGGTTCATTGTGATATACCATGCCCATATCCACTAACCATATACCTTTGTTTGCTATTGAGCCCTTGTACGAATACATTTCTTTATGCTACATCCATGACTGCCTGCTTTCCCCGTTTTGGCTCAAGTCAACATGTGCTTTTATTTCTTCTGCCTTTACCTACTACTGTATATCCACAGAAGCAATCCTAATTGTGAGATTTGTTAATGAAGTAGGAGAGAGTAAATGTTACCGACTGCTGTTTATTTCCAGTTTGGTTGGTGTCATGACCCTTGCTGAGTCAACCGTGTTGAGTGTAATTATCCCTTGAAAAGACACATACATACTTCTTAACTCACTCACTCTCACGACACACACTCCCCAATTCACGGAAACCACAGGGGTATGGATTTAAATGCATGAATATCAGCTGCTGACACTGCTGCCTCTTGTGGCAATGTGTGAGTAGGTGTGTGTATTTGTGTGTGTGTGTGTGTGTGTGTGTGTGTGTGTAAGCAGCAGTCAGAAGCAGAGGGGGGAAAAGGGCTGTGGTAGCCCTCCTGCGAAGGGGAGATAAGCGCTGAGCCTGAGCTCTGTCAACCCTGCTTTCGTCTGCAGCAGGACGCAGCCTTCAAGAACCACCAGAAATAGACCCATGGTGGCTTCACACACACACACACACACACACACACACCCATCCCCTCTGACAGCGGGGGGCTGGACAGTGCTTGATATGACATCCGCTGACAGAGTGCCTGGTCTGGCTTTGTCGGACCGAGCACATCATCTGAGAGAAAGTAAACTGCTGGATGGAGAATAAATGAGCTTAATCATCTTAATGCTTGCTTACTCACTGTAGCCAAACTGATCCTGTGTGTCATTTGTGTTGTTTGATGCAAACATTAACGGTTCAACTGTGCCTCAGTTTATCTCCCGTTATCATTGTCTTGTCTGAGTAAAAGAAGAAAGGGCTGGTTGAAAGACAAAATAGAGCGACTGGATTTGGTATTCACAGTATTCAGCATGTTTTGATCGGTAAAGCACTTTTTGACCTTCTTGTACTATTATACATGTACAGTACATACCATATGACATGCATCCACAGAGACCCACACACATATACATCTGATAAAGTGTTCCACATTACATTAAGAGCCTTCTTATTAAATAATTCATAATAGAAAATCAACAGTTAATGCACCTTTACAGTAGATTTTTTTTTTACTCCTGGTTTTAAGTTAGAATCAGTCAATGATTGGAATCAATAAATAACATTTTATATACTCTGAAACTGGAATGTACATTGTTTTTAAGTGCTTGACTTCTGTTGCATTGTTCGTCCAAAAGAAAAAAAAAACAGGCATATTTTTTTTGAAGCTAAATCCCTTTCAGGGGCTGCATGGGGTCACATTTTCGGTGGGCTGCTACCTGTTGCAGCTTTGTCGAATGGTGAACTTGCCGGACTTTGGGTCACCACTGCAGCCCCGGCAACCACTCGACCTCCAGCGGGAGTGTCAGACCTTCCCGCTGTGCCTCCCTGCTTCTCCTCTGCTGCTTTAGTCTGCTGATCTTTGCTCTTGGCGCCCTCCAGCGAGCCAAGCTTGATTGGCCCGAGGACGCTTTTGGCGACGGTGGTCAGCTGGCTGACGAAGCTCGTCTTGTCTCCCGGGGAGACGGGGCGCGACTTACAGAGGGAGGGTCCGCAGAGGGAGGGGGTGACGGCGGTAGGGGAGGGAGAGGGAGAAGGCGAATGCTCCTCCACCACCTCCAGGCGACATTTGTCCTCCCAGTCGAGGGTTCCCCGGTAGCAGTTGACGGGTCCGAGTCCCTGCCTTACCTTGCCCAGAGAGAGCGGCTGCCCGTGCGGGGGGACGACGGGAGCGAGAACCCGAGCTGGGAGTTTGGGGCTTCTGGAGCCGAAGTCTGGAGTCCTCGATTCGCTGCTCTCAGCTCCAGCCTTTCTCAAGCTGTCCCCCATACCTGATGGTTTAAAGGTTTTGCTCATGCTCAGAGGACTTCCTGTCATGGTTGCGGTCATGCCGATGCATTTATCTGAAGGAGGAGCAGAGGTCTCGGTGAAGACAGCACAGGATAAACCAGACCTACTGGGACCACTCTTGCTGTCTCCGTCCTGCTTTGGTTCCGTTCTGCCTGCTAGCAGCTGCTCCTGGGGACTTTTACTACTTGATAACACACTTTTGGCAGCCTTGGAGTCTAGCTGTTTTGTAGTTAAGTCTGCTTGACCCTGGAGGATCTTCTCAGGCTCCTTCTGACCACAGAGACTTCCTGTTGTTTTGGTAGGAGTGCTAGGAGTTGTAGCTTTAGCGGTTTCTGCAGCTACTCTGGAGCTGTGGCCACCCTGTGAGCTAAAGGGCAGCTCACCTGTATGAGGTTTTCTTGTTAAGGATGACTGAGATACTGTTGCTCCAACTCGACTCAGTCTCTCCAGGACTGTCCCGGTCTCAGTCTCCCTCTCTTTCTCCCTCTCCCGTCCTCTCTCCCTCTCTTCCCTCTCCCTCCCGGCTAGCAGTGTTTCCCTGCTAAGCGGCGACTCCTGTCTCCCCAGTCTCCTCACAGGCTTCAGCACTCCGGTCTCCGGGGTTATGGAGGATGGCAGGGGTGCTGGATTAGGAGGCAGATTTTCCCCTTCTGTCTCCAGCAGGCTCTGGAGGCCAAGCTCACAGAGGAAGGCATCCTTACGGTACTCAGAGTGCTGCACCTCCAGGCTGTGCTTCCTCAGCGGACCCCCCAGCCCTCCCGTTGAACTGGACTGGGTCAAAGGTGAGCCCAGCTTCTCTGCTGACTGAACCCGCTTCAGAAGAGGCGAGCGAGGGGGCTCGGCACTCTTGGGTCTGGGACGGACCACCGGCGGCGAGGAGTGGAGCTTGGCAGGGAAGGACTGGGTGGTGTTGGAGCTTCCTACTGTGTGGCCTGGCAAGGGGGGAGGTGAAGACTGGGTGGGGGAAGGTGTGTGGGCGAGCGGGGATAGGGGGATGTTGCCGGCAGACTTGCAACGCGCGGAGCGATACTGGCGGTGGAGTTTAGGGGAGAGGCCGTGCAGGGAGCTGGGCCTCATGTGCTGGGAGGGAGCCGGCGAGTTTGGAGTGCTGGAGGCTGGAGAGCTGCTCTGGGATGAAGCGCCTAAAGAGACACAGAGAGAAGACGGAAGTAAGAGGACAACTCAGATATATGAAATGTGAAAGAAAAGGGTAAAAAAATGGACAGTTTTTTATTAAAATTAAATATTTCCATCAATTTAACTTCACACTGTAACATTGTCGGAATAATGATGAACAAAGATAAGGTCTTTTTTGTTCCATGCATTCTAATCTCTTGTCAAAACCTGGCGCCTACGTTACCCACAATGCAACTCGACTTGATTCGCTTGACTGCACAGATTCCAGTGTGTTATGCTAGTAGCAGCTAACGTAGCCTCGAGCTACTACTCTGAACTTCTGCCCCAACAATCATCATCATCACTTGTGGAGGTTTGGTGCAGCTCACTCTGGAGCCACAGAAGGATTCATACAACCAACACCTGGAAACACTCTGATGTGTAAAACTGGTGGAGCTTCCTTTGAACTTCTCTAATATGTAAAGAACATAATGTGACACGAGACGTTTCTTACTGTAAAACATTGAAGAACAAGTATCAGATAAAACCTGCGCAAATAAATATAGTAAAAAAAAAAAGTACAAATGAAATACAACAGAAATGGAGTAGCACATTTTCACAATAAGAATATGAATATTTATTTCTTGTAAAGATTGTAATCTTATCTTTCTTTATATAAGTTAAAAAAAAAAACACCAAACTTCATAGAAGGTGATAATTATTAGTCTTTGATCAAAGATTCCTTCATCTATTCTGAGCAGCTGGCTGCTTTATGCAAACACTCTTCAATACTTTTGTTTAAATCGCTTCAAAAAGGAAAAACAAAAGAACAATCCCACATTAAATAAAGGAAACTATTAGCTTCATGTTTACAGTTACAACACATGATCATCCATGAGTCAACATTGTATGTTTAGCTGACGTATAGTAATACCTCTTCATCATTTTATAGTGTGCATCTCTAACTGCTGACCTGGCATCAGCCCAGTAAAGTCACTTTTAGCTTTAAGGGCTTTCCAGGAAAAACATTTGATCTGTTCAGTATAAAACTTTGCAGCTTTGAAATCTTTCTCATGTGAACTGATCTTAGAGAATTTCTATTTGAATGCTTTTGTGTGTGAGTGTAGTTCCAGTGTCCTACCCAGGTATGAGGGCTCGGGGGTGGAGCGGTAGCCCTGAGTCGGGGAGCGGGCTGAGAGGCTGTGAGTCGGGGAACCAGGAAGACTCTCACTGGAGGACAGAGAGCGATTCAAAGAGGACAGGCTGCGGCTGGTGTGGAGGAGATTGGACTGCTTTGTGATCTTGCGGAACAATGAGCTTCGTTTCTTACTGCAGGATGGACAGAAGAGGAGAAGAGGCACCAATATACATTAATCTATTTAAAACACTTGACTTTAAAGGGCAATACCAAGGGTTTTATCCACAAATCATATATACTTTAAACTGATGCTGACCATTCTCCAAAGCCATTAATCACCAGTTGTGTCATTGTGAGAATCAACTGAGACACGATAATCCTTCCCAATTAACTTTCTTTAAGTTTTAAATATTGGGACATTTCAGGCTCGACTGTGAGTGTGAAACTGCATTCATGAGCTACGCTGTAAGAAAATCTGATCCAGGAAACAAACAAGGAGACAATATGAATGTTAGTTTAGTCTAAAAGGCTGCTCTGATCCAGACGAGAATTATAGCAAAGGAAGTTTAGTCTTTAAAGTCTGTAGTACAGCGAATGGAAACCAATGGCTGCATGAAATAAAAGGTTATTATTACTATATAATAATTATTACTATATAATTATGCTTTATAGAACTTTTTCACAGCAGACATTTTGACATGTCAGAACAGGAAAAGCACATGTAAATAACATTAACGATGGCTGAATTCCATTTAGTTTTTCCACCATCATGACCAGTTAACTGGAACTGAAAGTTAATGTCATCAGGTCTACTTGTGTATTTCCTGTTATGACAAGTGAAAATATCTGCTGTGAAAAAGGTTTATTATACTTTTATTTATTATTAGAATTATAATATACTCTGTAACTTAATGGGATGAAACATGCAGCACCACCGTCCCTTGAATTGGGTTTCCACTACATATAAAGACACAGTTTGTCAAAATCAGATGTATATATTTTTGTATATGATTTATTTATATTAGCATATTGAACTATATGCAAGAAAAAAAGACAAACTCCTTTACTCAGTCTGTTGGTGAACCATGAGACCAGCTACTAGCTCCTACCTGTCCTGGCCGTCCTTCCCCATGGTCCTCTTGTTTCTTCGGGCCATCTTGGACTTATAACTGGCTTTACGAGCAGGACCCACTTTGATGGAGGTGTTCTCAAAAGGTGTGGTTGTCACTGTCACCTTGTTACCGCTCTGCACAGATTAATAACAGTAAATAGTTTCAACACTGATGCTTCAGACTCTCTACAGTATCTACCAAACACTGACCTGCTAACATGTTGCTACTACGTTAGCAAAGACTTTATGTTCATAGAGCCATTAAGCAAAAAGTTACATGAGAGCTGCAAACACTTTATTCAATTACATTAATGGCCCTTCTTTGATGGAAATAGAAAAATGAGATGAAAACTTTATTAAATCTACAGTACAGCTGATTCCTACCTTGAGGATGAGCTCCACCACCTCGGTGTGGACCAGACCGTGAACAGGCTCCCCGTTGACATGAGTGATGAGGTCACCGGCACACAGACCAGATTCCTGTGCAGGTCCGCCTTCCTCCACATGCTGCCAACACACACACAGAACAGTTTGACATTCACAGTCCAGCATTAAATGTTTCCTTTATTTTGGTAATGAATAATACTAATAATGTTCAATAATTACTATAAAACAGTCAAATGAGGCTAAATACACAGTAGAGTATTCAGTTATTCAACTGATTCAATTTGTGTTCTAAAATTGAGATCATGACTCTTCAACATTATTAGATATTATAAAATCTCTACATGTGCCGCTTGTCAACCATCTATCCTTCCTTAAAATATCCCTCATCCTTCCCTGCTCTCCAATTACAATTACATTACAACTTAGACACTTTTTTTAGTTCACTGATCTATTTTTAATATTAGATTTACCCACTCTGACTTTAAAATGTTCACTAATGAGCCAAAGCACAAGCCAAACAGTCAGAACATACTGTAAGTATGATTAAGGCTGCAACTATCAGTGATTTAGGAGTTTCTTACCCAAACAATATGATGCACGCTGTAGATGTCACTGTCTCCGATGTAGACCCTGATGGCCCTGAGGGTGAAGCCGTACTTCTTTCCGGAGCGATGGATGGTGATGGGGGAGCGCAGCACGCTGACCGCCGGGCAGAAGTCTCTGCTGGGTGAAGAGTCGCGGGATGACGGGTTGGAGGAGAACGAGTGAGGAGACATGGGGCTGGCCAGCGGAGAGAAGCCGCCATGCTGCTCCACTGGAGGGAGAGGGAGAGAGTCAGCAGATACTGTATTAATGTGCCACAAACTAATATTTTTTAAAGGATTTCGTTCTATTCTTTCCTCACCTGACGGTATGATGACAGACAGGGCTGTGGCAGACGCTGACTTGATGACCTTGTTGCCGGGTCTGGAGTTTCGTTTCTCTCCGTCACCAGACAATTGCTGGTGGCGAGCCCTGCGGAGGACCAGGTCATTGGTGGCCCGGGGCCCCAGAGGATCGTACAGAGGAGTCATCACGTCCCGACCGGCTGCTGCAGGACCCGGAGATAATGTGGTGATGGCCGTGGTGACTCCCGCTGTCTCTCCTTGTCTAGGGGACTTGTCTTTGAGGATGTAGAGCCATGAGAAAATTACAGTTATTTAAGTTTAAAATAGCATTTACAGGTGAAAATAGCAACGTCAGCAAATGTCCTGCTGCCTACTGACTCAGCAGTGGCGGTCTAATAAGGTAGACACTTCCTGTGTCTCCTCCTTCCTCACTATCCTCATAACATAACCTCTGAGACGTTTGACCCTCACACACCTGCTCCGTTGATCTCTTTCAGACTGTTCCTCTGCTCCAGAAGACTCGGTGAGGTAACGTGTCCCCCATCCAGCGAGGTTCCACGGACCTTGATGGGGGTCTGGCGGGACAGGAAGTCAGGCTCACCCTCCAGGGGCGAGGCAAAACGATGCGTGTCCATCAGGGCGGAGAAGCGTCGCCGAGCACCAAGAGGAGGGCTTGCATCTCCCTCCATGTAGAGAGACTCTGAACAAGACAGCCGCTTCCTGCCAGGAACACACACAGTAAGAATACATACAGTAATAGAGTCAGATGAGGTGATAAAATTATCTTTTTCTTCAGTTATTTCTTTAATTAAATCTGTAATGAGTTGTAGTCGAAAAAGGAATCATAGCAGGAGAGATGATACAGATAATTCCTACTTGTTATTGAAAAGGGAAAATCCAATCTGTGAGGTAATACATGATGAGCCATCTTCACATAATCCAATTTTTCAATCCATTATGAATGCAGAGTGTATGAATGGATGATTTTATTTATGAATGTGGAGGGATTAATATCCTGACAGATGCTTCCTGATGATTGAGGTGAAATGGAGTTATGGGGTGTAATGGTAATGTCTCCATCAGCCATGTGTGTTACTGGGACCCAGCAGGTCGGAGTCTCTCTGAGCTGCTGCGTGACAGACGTAGCAACAGAACAGATTTATGTTTCATGAATCGAGATCCCAGGATGAGTGTAAATATTTCATTTAGGTGGGCTAAAAACTGAAACCCTGAGGTACTGTCATGTGAGGTCTCCAGCATGAATAACCACCATCAGAGTCAGACAGATGCTGCTGTATCAGCTAATTAAGTATAAAGGAACAACTTCACATGTGAGTGTACACGTAGCACTGAAACAACTTTATTCAATAGTCCTAAATCTACCAATAATTATCCCTTTCTGTAACTTAAAAGGGGACGTTTCATGCACATGGTCTGACGGCATGATGTGTAATTTATCTTCTACTGGTCCTTTATGCAGCGCCTCAGTTCAGCCTCTGTCTGAAACAGGCAGTTTTAGCTCCTGTCTCTGTTCTGATTGGCTCTCTTCCAGAAGCTGCTCCTCAGTCGACTTCCTGTGCTTTGGGAGGCTTCGTAAACAAACAGCTGAAGCATAATTTCATTTCTTCTTTTTCTTGTTCTTAACTCGAAATGGCAACCTCACAAATACACCCGTAGATGCTCAAGTCCAAATCTGATCTGAAATATACGAGTGGACAACGTGAACAACAACCTCAGCAACAAGTGCACCATTGGACGGCCATTTTTGAGCAGGTCAACAATCTGACGTCATCATGAGGAGGAAGCAGAGTAAAGGAGAGGAACTTTAGAGCAGGCTGAACTCCTCACTTTTGACTTGAAGATGCATTTTTCTTTACGTTCACCTCAGTTTTTGGAACTTTGACCATGTTTAACATAGAGATCAAACATCATAACAGTATAAACAGTAACAGAGAATCACAAAAACACGACGTGTCCCCTTTAACTGGATTTGAGTGAGACAAACATATTTGGTTTCTGTGAGACTTTCCCAGTTTCCAAACTTTGGAGAGGTGGGATCTGCTGCCTGTTTTCAACTGAGTGAGTGTGAACTCAAGTTCTTTTTATACAACAAGTGTCAAATTTGGTGTCAGAAAGCAGACAGAAAGCGGTTATTCAGGCACGCCGGGATACGTGACAACCAGGCTGTTGAAAGAAAAAAAAAAACACCTTCAGGGAACCACCACCTGAGCACTTTCAGCCCATGCTTACGCAAATATCCAGAACACCCCACCTCACTGTCAAACACATAACTAAACCACGGCTGGGCCTCTGAACCGTCTGTTCATTCCTCTCACACATTCAGTACTTCACCACCACTCACATCTCAGGGGATCCGGTCCTCCAGCTCTTGTCCCTCATGCTGAAGCTGCCCAGGCTCTCTCTCTTGGTCACCTTGTCCTCCCGCGGGCCCTTGTGCTCCCGACGGGACACGGAGGAAGTGGCTTTCTGCTCCAGCTGAGAAAGATGTTCCATGCTGCTGTACACCTGCAGGGGGACACGGGCGGATCAAGATCACCTGGTCTGGTAGTAGATGTTAACAGCTATCTATTTATTCATATATTTATTATTATTATATACAGTGTATATTTTGTTCTGTACTACTGGACAGTTGCATCTGTGTTTAAAATATACGATGAAACTCTTCCTCGAGGAGGAGGAAGAGTTTGTGACCACTGGTCCAATAATCTGACTGAACGACTTACATCCTGTCAAGTGAAACATTCTGAATCTGTGTGTTTTTACAATTTTGGCTTCAAAATCAAATTAAATATTGGCACAATATATTGGCTACTGGCAGCTTCAATCTAAAAATACCAATATCCAAACTGGCTTTTACAGCCCACGTCGTCTATGACGACTTATCACAAGATTAAATCATATTGATTGGTGCTGGTGTTTAATATTTGGATTTTATCAAGCACTGATTGTAAATACATTTTCTAGGACAACAACTCATGATGTACTACTGGTATTATCCTGAGTCTGACATGGACGGGGGTCACATGAGTGGGACCAGTTTCTTTAATGACACACTACTTCCTGTTTGATTCCTCTGTGCAAAACAAAAATCCAATTAAGGACCCGAAAAATCACACTTTTCTTAGAAACGTAATGGGAACCAGTGACCATGTTGTGAATCCCTCGGGGGGGTAGAATTAAGATGTGTGTTTCCTTTCAAGGTGGTTGTTTACGTCTGTATCCTTCATGTCTCTGTTTACAGTCTCATAAAGCAGAACAGCTGAATAAAAACACTGTCAGATCTCTTGTCCTCATACCTCGGTTAACAATGTAAGTGCATAATCTTAAATACTTAAATCCTTAAATACAGTATCTTCAGCCTCTTTGTGCATTCACAGGATAATAAACTGACCCCCAGCATCATGCGTGTGGCCTATTGGATGCCAAAACATATAGAAAAATGACCAAAAACAAGCTTGTGTGTTTCACCATGTGAGCCTGGACGTGAGCGAGAAGACGTGCACACAGTTAGTCAGTCTAATTATGTGCAGAGTAACAGAGGAGAGCTGAGCAGTGTGGGGGAGGACAACAAGAAGAGCCATGTTAAAGGAAGCTTAAAGAACATTCAGCGGTGCACCATGGTAACAAGTAAGCAGCGATTTTCTTGGGAGGAAAACCAAAAAACGATTTGAAGAGCCAGAACTAGAAGAATCAGAATATAAAGTGTCACACAGTAAAATCTCTGGATGATTATTCATGGGACATCTGTTTGTTTTGAAGTGTGATTGTTTGTTGGGAGCCCTTCGGGGGTTTTTCTTATCTCACCTGCACAGATGAGTAATTTTTAATCACCTGTTATGCTTTTTATCATCCGATTTCATCTTTGTTTAATGACTCTGATTCTATATTTTAACACTGCAAACTAACTAATCATCACCTGCTGTGAACAAGCATCACTACGTCTTAACAGGAAGTCACAGACAAATACTAACTACAGCAAGAGAAGAAGAAAGAATGACGAGTATTCATGTTCAATTCAGAGAAGTGTCCTTTACAATAAACATCACCATTACAAGCCAAATACACAATGAGCCTGAACATGAACTTTGGAGCATAAAATACAGTTTACTGATGTCAATTTTGACACTTTTGTGTTTTATGTTGTTTGTCTGTACTTGTACTTGTCTTTTTCAAGAGTGTTCTGGCAGCAACATCGACACATTTTTAATCTCAGTGAGGTTTTCCTGCTTAAATAAAATGTGATGTTACCTGCAAATAATCACTAACATCTTATCCCTTGGATTATATAAGGCTGCATCTGAGGAATACTGTATTTACATGATCAATTCATCTGCTGATTATTTTCTTGAATCATTAATTAATTGTCTTGTTTTGTCTGACAGGAATCACAATATTCATTTTATAGAAAAGCAGCAAATCCTCATATTGAAGCTGCTAAAACCAGCATTCTTTTGCTTAGTTAATATTCAATTAATTGAATATCAAAATAGTTGTGATTTATTTTCTATGATTGACTGATCAATTAGTCAACTAATCATTGCAGCTCTACATTGATAATTCAAACAATATCCATATGTGTGTTTGCATGTGTGTTCAGCAGAGCTCTTTGTTCACCTGCGTCGCTCCGCTGAGGCCTCTCGACAGCCCCTCAAACATAACTTCAAATAATCTCAGATATAATTGAAATCGGCCCCTTAATGAGGTGCTTTTGATTTACTGAAGAGCTCCTTCACGACGAGGATGGACCGGGTGAAAGACAGAGGGAAGGCAGATGGAAAGACAGAGCCAGAGAGAGAGAGAGAGAGAGAGAGAGAGAGAGAGAGAGAGAGAGAGAGAGAGAGAGAGAGAGAAAAATACCATGAGGTGAGAAAATCCCACGCGAGAGGGAAAGTGTGACAGAAGGAAGAGAGACACAGATCAGGAGAGCTGGCATGAAAGATGAAAATGAAAAACCGTTGGGGTTATGAAACGCACATCTGCAGACAGGTTAGAGACGCTGATATTAAAGATATACAGGCACCTGAGCGGCTTAAAATAGGAACTGAAGACGAGAGGGATAAGAAGGAGAGGTGTAACAGTTACAACATGAGACCTGCGTCCAGCCTCCAGGTGTTGCTCTCTATATGATATGACCTCATTTTATCTCCTCCTTCCTCATCTGATGCTGCGAAAGAATCCAAAGTGCCGAGCGAGTGTCTGTGTGTAACAAACTATAACCGGCTGACAGGTTGACAGAGTGAGATGGAGAACAAGAAAGAAAAAAAAAAAAGAGACGTCAGAGTGAAGTGACAGAGAGAGAGAAAGAGAGAGAGAAGAAAGAGGAGAGGGCATCAGAGAGACAAAGTCAGACCTTGCTGAATCGAGGAGAACAGGAGGAGAACTGTCTGATCTCCACCGGCTCATCGTCATTGGTGTCATCCTCATCGTACGTATTGATGTGGTGATAACGATCCGAGCGAGCTGGCAGAGGAGGGAGTGAGAGAGTGAGTGAGAGAGAGAGAGAGAGACAGAGAGGGAGGGGAGGGGGGATAAAATATATGAGCTGTCAGTATAACATAAAACGTGCTTTTCTGACTGTCACAGGATGACTGTCGCGCTCGACGAAACCTAATATTGATGTAACTGCTGAGCTTTACAGACACATAAATCCAGACACACATACTATCAAAGTAGCTGGTGTCCTCCTCCGACTCCAGGTGAGGGATGAACTCCGCCTTCTGTCTCAGCAAACTGTTCCAGTCCAGCTCCGTGAAGAACGAGTGCTGTTTCACCTCAAACGCTCCACCTGGTGGCAGGGGTACAAACCACATGACCTGTGAGCCTTCAGCAAAATATGGACGCGCAGTATGTTTAAAACAGGTAAAATCAATGTTTTATCATAATAACAATGTATCAGATGACAGTGTGTAATGTGAGAGGTGATGAACCTACAGAGAATTATTATCAGCGACTCTGCACCTCGCCTCTTCTTCACAGAGCTTTACAGCAGAAAAAGCTCTAAAAACCCGCTGTACACTACCTACTCAGCACCAAACGGCAAACTGACACAGTTAACAACTAGCTGGTGAACATAGTGGAGCATTAAACAGCTGAAGACACAGACACATATTTCCTTCAGGGTTGGTAGAGAACAAAAACAGCTAAAGTAGAGTGAATATTAGACTTAAATTCATCAAATGGCCTGAAACACGACTCCAAAGTAACTGTAGAACGTTTGCTAACAATTCAAACATATCATCATGATCATTGTGATCACAAATTGTTTATGCTGCCCCCCAGTGGCCACAAAATCACTTACTGCAGGTTTCAAAATAAAGAAAAGCAAATATTACCAGTTATATATGTGTTCGTGGGATGCAGAGTTGATTTTATATATCGTCACATAATTGTCAGTTTTTCAACATACAAACTTTTTGGAAAAGCTTTCATTAAAGGAATAGTTCATCATTTTGGGAAATATGCGTATTTGCTTTAGAGTTAGACGTGAAGATCGATAACTCTCTTCTATTTGTCAGTTAAAAATTAAGCTGCAACCAGGAGACGTTTACCTTTACACAAACACTGGAAACAGAAGGTAAACAGTCGGACACATAAACCATTTAAAACTGCAACTTGTCAGTTTTTGTACGGATTAGAAATAAGAAATACAGCAACATGTTAATTACTGAGCTTTAGAGGTGCTGGAGGCAGAGAGCCAGGCTAACTGTTTCACTGTTTCAGGTTTTTGTAATTAGCTAAGCTAACCAGCTGCTGGCTAACAATCCTCTCAACTCTTGGTAAAAAACAAGCAAACAAGCAAATTTCCCAAAATGTCTATTAACTATTTTTTTTTATTTTTGCTACTTTGCATTTTCAATCTTGCTGAAAAATTGCTAAAGCTGGTAAGTCTGATATAAGTGAAAGTTAGTACCTGTGCCCAACCTCACAAGAGGGTTGGTCTGCAGCAGGGCGGAGATGAGAGCCTGAGCGTCTGCAGGTAAGGCTTCGTCACCATCCGGCCAAACTATATCATCTGATAGAGACAATGCAGAGATAGCAAAGGGTCAGAGTGACAAAGAAGAGAAACACTGTCATTTTGAGGTACTTTTGAAGATGACAGATCATTGGCTGTAAAATTACTCATAATACCTGCATTTTCACCCAGAGAAAAAAAAGAAATGCAGTATTAAACATGACCAAAAGCTTCACTATCTAGAGCAGTGTTCGAAATCTTTAGACTTCAAAACTCTGCTTGAATCTTATCACAGCAACACTCAATCTTTTATCAATTTAATCCAAGATTAAGAAGCATAAAAACCCTGAAAACTACTTGAATGAAAACATACAGTACAGCTTTTAAAGTTTGCTTTTAATAGCTATAAATGTCTGGTTTGTATTCTGAGAAAGACAGAAGTATTGTATGTTTAACGCTGTTTTTCTCACCTGTAATGACCTGTCCGAACAGTTCCTCAGGAGTGTCTCCAAAGAAAGGCACACAGCCCACCAGGAACTCGTAGAGGATGATTCCCATGGCCCACCAATCCACCGGCTTGCCGTAACCCTGACGGAGAATCACCTCTGGAGCGATGTACTCAGGAGTACCACACACCTGAGTGACGGAGAGAAGGAGGAAAAGAGAGAAAGGACAAAGAAAGAAAGAGAGAGGGAACAAAAGGATGAGTTAAAGATGCTTTAGAAACACCCTAAATAAAAATATTCTTTACAGAGTCACTCTATTCAAATTACAAAAGACCAAGTTTCCTATTTAACTCTGGTGGTATCGAGCCATGCAAGTAGTTTGAGATGCTCAAAGCATTAAAAATGCCAGAAATGCACAATGTACAGATTATATAAAATAACAAGTGGTCTAACCTATAACTAATGACAGAGACGTCTCTTGAAAGAGACATAACTGCTGAGCTTTTCAAATGATAGTCTCAGCAAATACAGCTGAAATTATTTGCATGGTTAAATTGCTTTTGTGGTGGATGGGATTTCCATAAATGATGTGGACAAACTGACTCTTTAATACTAACAGCAGTAAGATGGAAAACATCAATTTAGCTTCTCTGCTCTGTCTGTCTGACATTTTCCACACTGATGACACGTTCAAGGTTTTATTCTCCTGATCGGATTTACATTTCTATATATATCTGATATATATGTGCTGCTCAGTAATGATATACTGTTCAGGGACTTTGAAAGCGAATATGAAATGTATGCATTTGTGTCAGTGTGTGTTAATGTGCGAGCGGCTGCACACGCTGTCTTACACAACAGACATCATTATTGACTGAATGGGAAATACTCCCCTAATCAGAATCTGCACTCGAAACACGAAGAGCAAAGCCCCTGGTCTGTCTCATCCACAGATGTGAGTTGATTACTGGCAGACAAACAGATGCCAGAAGGGCTGGAGGACACACGGGCCAATCTGACTGATTATGACTAGTTTAATTCAGAGCACAAACAATAACTGTAATTGCAAAATGGGATTGTGATGGAGATGGCGAGCATTAATGATTCACTAATTCAGACGACACAGGAAGCATTGTGTTGCAATGTCTTTATTTGGAGATTAATGATCCTGCCGGATGACTTGGCAGGTTGGCACGCACGGCTGGAGAAGACTGAAAGACGCTCTGAATGCCAGTCGTGCATCCACCTTACATCCTATCTTAGCATTTCATGGCACACACCTCGTTTATACAGCCGCTAATTAAATGTATCTGTCAGCATTTCTGTTCTTATGTTATGATACATACTGACATTAATGTCTTACTGGCTGAGGAGCCACCCAGTAATCTACCAGACCTACTGGTTCTAGGTTCCAGGTACTTTACCTGCTTATCCAGGAACTCCCTGGCATCCTTCTCAATGTGTCCTTCATACAGGTTGGTTGTGAGGCTCATCAGGCCCATCTTCGATAAGCCAAAGTCTGTCAGCTTGATGTGGCCCATGGAGGTGATCAACAGACTATATCAAGAGAGACAACAAGCAATTACACATTACACACTTAAAAACTTCAGATTCTGGCACATGGCAATCAAATCCTGCTTGTTTCATATTTAATGTCTCATCAATGGCAGCTCGCCTTACAGCTTGAAAAACCTTAAAGTGATAAAGTGTATTTTACTGCCATGTCTCTCTTGACACCAGACAGCGTTACTTCATATTTTGGCCACTTGGGGGCAGCAGAACAAGCTGTAAATGTAACACTAACATACTATCACTTTATTAAGTTGTTTGTTGGTAAAGTAGGCCAACAGGTTTGCATACAGTTGCCTATCTATACATCCACCACACAGAGAGTAACATTATCATCGATTTGGAGTCATGTTTCTGGCCACCATGTGAATGTCAGGCCAGTGTTCACTCTTCTTTTATCTCTAGTTTGGTCTCAACCAACTCCTGAAGGAAATATTTGGATGTTGAGCTGTTAAATGTTCCACTATGTTCACCAGCTAGTCGCTAGCTTTGTATGTCTGCCGTTCTGTGCTGGGCAGCTAGACTACAGCTGCTCCTGAAAATGAGTTAAATGAGAGCGGTGAGACTAAACAAAAATAACACAGACAACCAAAACAATGAGCTGGACACTAAAAGGCTCTGTAGAGTTGAAGGGAACCGATACTCCACATTACACACAGTCATTTGATCCATTTTTAATAAAAAAAAAAAATATTGATAAGTGCAGCTTTAAACACTCACTTGTCAGGTTTGAGGTCTCTGTGGACGATACCGTAGTTGTGCAGGTACTCCAGGGCGAGAACGGTCTCTGCAAAGTACATCCTCGCCAGCTCTACTGGCAGAGCCCCGATGTTCTTCAACAAGGTGGCGCAGTCACCACCTGAGAACACAATAACACCTCAAATCCTTCAATTGATCTCACCAGGATAATCCAAGAGTCAGTGGATTTAGTCATAAATATAAAACATTTCTACAGGATGGATTGTAAACAAACTTCATACATATATTCTATCATTTTGTCATCCTGGTTTTCCATGTTGTCATTTTGCTGTTTTGGTTTATTCTGTACATATAGATCTGACATCTATTCTGTCCTGGATGAGGATCCATCCTCTGCTGCTAATCCTGAGGTTTCTTTCATTTTTTACCCATTAAAGGTTTTTATTGTGACTTTTTCTTATCCGAATTGAGGGTCTAATGACTGAGAGTGTCATACGTTCTATAGATTATAAAGCCCCTTGAGGCAGCATCATTATATATATCTATATCTGTAATATATTCAAATACATGACAGTATATTTAAATTGTATATGTGTACAGATGAGATATATATGTTTATTCATTTATTTATCTTTTCTGTAATCCACCTTTGCTGCCACATGTATGATGGCAGCATCACAACTACACACACAACTACCCTTCCTGCCTGTGTGTGTGTGTGTGTGTGTGTGTGTGTGTGTGTGTGTGTGTGTGTGTTTGTGCACCAACAGCAAACATAAGAACCTCTGCAGCTACCAGGACCACAACACTGTCCTCCGCTGACCTCCAGGAAATTCAGCAGAGAAAAGATAAGCAGAGCTGGAGCAGAAGTGTTAATCTACTGACCTTGTTTCAACATGGATCAATCTCATTTGCCCCTCTGAAAATCACTCTCCATCATTCTACTTCTGCTTCCCTGATACTGTCATATGTTTTGGGAATGAGGGCTAACAAGGGCAGGGCAAACAATACCGCCACTTGTCGGGCATTAAAGCTGACACTTTTATCCGGGGATGAAATGAATGAAGTGCAAAAGGATTCAAGGTCACGATCGCTACAAGCAAAAAGCAGTAAAGACTAGAAAGGTCGGGGACACCAGACTAGTGAAGTGCTAGGTCAGGAAATAGGAGCCAGGGAGGAAAGGCTGGAAAGTGTCGTTATTTTACAAACCAGATACAGAAATCTGATCTAACATCTTCTTCAAACACCTGACACAGAAAAAGGAAGGACGAACAGAACAGGAAGAGTTCAGAGTGGCCTGATGAATCATAATCTTATCTCGTAATAAAAGTCTGCCAGTAGCGTGTCAGTAAAACCGAACCTCACCTTCGACGTATTCCATGACCATGCACAAGTGTCTGCGTGTTTCAAAGGAGCAGAACATGGAGACGACGAAGGGGTTCTCCGCGAAGGTGAGGATGTCTCTCTCGACGAACGCCTGCTGGATCTGATTCCTCAGGATCAGATTCTGCTTGTTGATCTTCTTCATGGCAAAACGCTGACGTGTCTCCCTGTGGCGCACCAAGTAGACGGCGCTGGAGAGAGAGGGTGAGACGGGAGAGATAAAGAGATGAAGTATTGAGGACAGCATAGTGAGACAGTGGTAAAAAAAAATAGAAAAGATATTCCTTCTGCTTTTTGGACATGAATTTATTAGAGTACGGCTGAGTGGATACTAAGATTTAAAACCTCTGGCACAGAATGTCGAGCCCCAAGCTAATAACCTTTGTGGTGTTTTTGAACTTGAATCTTGAATCCTACCTCAGAACTATCAATTACTGTCTTACTAGTATTACAAGCCGTCTTTCTCATGGGCAGAAAATGCAGTGCTCTCCTTTCCGGTGCAACTGAGACAGCTTTAGATAAAGTGAAAATCTTTTGAAATGCACCAGCATGTGTACTGATTAAAACCAAGAGGAGACGACATGTTCCTCTTGTCTTAAAACCACCGCTGCTGCTTGTTTGTTTGTTTGTTGTGGATTAGATTTGAAGTTTGTCATTTCTGTCAACTGACTGAACAGATCAGCAGCTGAGAACACGTCAGACATGCTTTTTTAAAACGAGTCCCCTTTAAATCTCTCTGATCCTCCACTGTTGGTGTTTTAATGATTCTTCGCTCCACCGAGGACTGGCGATGCGAGTTTTAGCGTCTGTTAGTTAGCTGGTTTGGTTTTTATCTTCATGTCATGACAAGACACTTCTACTGTAGATATCAAACATAAAATCAATCTTTACACTTTATGTGCAAAAATCAGAAGAAAATAAAACCTCACTGACTTTCTCTTACGAAACAATACGCTGTGTGCTCCCAGTAAAAAGGGCAGAAAACAACATTTTCTATTATTGAGATGATTCATCTACAGCTGCAACTAACAATTATTTGAATTATCGAATAATCTCACAATTAGTTTTTTGATTAATCGATTCATCGTTTCGGTCTGTAAAACATCAAAAAACTATGAAAAATACCGAATGTAACGTCATCAAATGTCTCCAAAACTCAAAGACATTCAATTCACTACAGTGTTAGAGGAGGAAAAAGAGTCTGAAACCATCAAATGGCATTTTGGCTAAAAAATATTAATAAAAAAGACTGAGAAGATTATTCAATTATCAAAATAATAGCTCATTAATTTTCTGTCAATCGACTAATCAATTAAAGACTAATCATTGCAGCTCTAGATACATCACACATCTCATCATTAGCTGCAATTAGTTTACTTCCTTTTGACAACAATTTCTAATAGCATTAGCTTAGCATGTCTACTGTAGTCCAGGGACCATACTGGTGGTTTTCCATGTTTTAGCCAATTCAATACAATATAAATTGTGTATATTTTACATGAACACTGATCATGTTCCACATGGTGATATATCATCATTTTTAGATTGGTTTCCTACATTCCAGGCAGCTGGTTCTCAGCAGTGGATGTGACTCTAATTATTAGAGCATTTGTTGTAGTTTTATTCCAGTTTCCACTATTGTGTTGCCTCTCTTATTGAACCTTTAATGAACTCTTGGTGAAACACTGTGTGTTGAAAAAAGAAAGTTTGATCTTGGTTGAACCAGTTTGCAGGGTGAAAGTGTTGGTTTAATTAAACTGCAAATATGCAGCTGTGTTTTTGTAGTTTTATAGCTTTGGTTGTCTTTGTATCTGCATCTCAAACAGTCCAGAGTGCTTCTGTTGTCTTTTTGTTGCACAGGTTTCAGTCGACTGCTTACCCGTACGCTCCATTGCTGATCAATTTGATGCTCTGAAAGTCTTCTTCACTCGGTGGCTTGATGGCTCTTCCTTTTCCCTGGTGACAAACCCAACATTTTCCCCACAGTGGTTTAAATTAAACCACTTCCTCTCAAATGTTCTAATGATTCCATATTGTGTGTATTGTGTGTGAATGCATATAAACAAAGGTGTGTCTGTGTGAGTGTGTGTTTGTTCGCTCTTCACCTCTGCTGAGTCATCGGTCTCCGGTGTGTGTGGACCCTCGCTGTCGTAGCTGTCGAGGCTCACGATTTCTGGTGAGAAACATTTTTATTTAACGAGCAAACCTCATGTCAAAATGAAAAGAAACATTTTTTTCATGCTATAACACCAGGCCTCCCACACTGCTGTGAGCAGATAGAAAATTTGCAGCTGCTCAGACATCTTTGACAAAACAGCTATTCAAGTTTCAAAAACAGCTGAAGGTCCAAACGCAGCACATCACACAGACAAAAACACAAAAATTAAAATATCTCCTTCCTATTAATTTTTCTTGTCTCCTTCAGCTCTCCTCTTCCTCCCCCTCACTTTGTACATCCTCCCACCTCCAGCAGCTCTGGCAGCAAATTTTCACTGTTCTTGTACTGTATGTGACAGCTGCTAGAATACACTGATTATAGTAGTGTTTTGTTGAAGCAGTGAAATAATTGAATGATGATTAACTCTGCAAAGGTTTACAAAGCTGCTCTGTAGATATTAACTTCATGTAAAATGAAAGTGACTCAGCCCAGAATCATATATTCTGTCAGTTTCTGTTTGACGCTGCCAACAACTGATCTTGTCAACAGTCTCTACGGGGATCCAAGAAAATTAATGAGAAAGTTAACGCGTGGACGTGCAGGCGGCTGCGTGGGTGTGCATGGGTGTCTGTGCATAATAACGTAGGTGCAAAAAAGAAAGTGCAAGATCAAGATATCAAGTGGCTCACTGTTAGCAGAGATTAACTGAGAAAGATCTAACAGGCTCATATTTCTCATGAATTCAGATAGAAATCTGCTGCGGTTTATTGTGAAGAGTCATTCCGGGCCATTTAACCCATCAGCTAATGAACAGCTCATGATGGATTAGAACGGGACGAGCAGAGCAGATGTGAATTAGAACGGCGAGTCTGGGAGCCGATTTTGTGCCGTGATGATTAATGAAAGACGGCGGTGCTGCTGCACAACCAGCCAGCAAATGATACAGCCTGTTCAGACTCTACATGTCAATAAATATCTCATCCTTGACATCCAAAACAGCTGATAGGAGCAGCTGAAAGGAATAGTTTGACATTTTGGGAAGTTCGGTTATTTAGTTTCTTCCCAAGAGTTGGATGAGAAGATCGATATCACTCTCATGTCAGAGTTAATTACGGAGCTGGGGATAGGAGGTGGTTTGCTTAGCTAAGGATAAAGACTAGAAGAAAGGGGGAAACAGCCTGGCTCCTGCCAAACTTAAAAAAACCTGCCTATCAGCACCTCTGAGGCTCTCTGATAAACACTGCATCTGGTTTGTTTAATCTGTACAAACAATGGTGTAAAAATGACAAGTTGTGGTTGTAACTATTTCTTGGCACAAAATCCATTATCCATCTGATCAGCACTTCTGTGCCGCATCTCTGCTGGTTTCCTGGCAACCTCACTGTGATGACAAGACTATGGGAAGTCACTGCACCCTGGTGTTGTTTGCCAAAACAAGGCGAGAGAGTCTGCAGCCACGCTAGTAGCTCAGTAAGGCTGTAATTAGGTACAGCAGTACATTGAACTAAATGCTAATGTCAGCATGCTAACATGCTCACAATGACAATGTTAACATGCTGATATTTAGCAGGTATAACGTTTACAATGTTCACCATTCTGGTTTGTGTTAGCAGTGTTAGCATGCTAACCTTACATTGTCATCCTGAGAGCAATGCTGCTAGTGTGGTGAATAAAAATGGTTAGCATCGTTAGTTACACTTTTAATACTGATGCTGTGTGTGGTTTTAGTATACTAATACTTACTTATCATACTAACAATAAATACTTGTACTAAAACCTGTGCTCACCAACCATATCTGGAAACCTGCAGTGTAGCTAGAGATGCAGCATAGACGGATGGATAAACTGCTGATCATGGAGGAATATTTCCAGTAAATAATCCCCCTAAAAACACAAATGGGTATTTGTATATTACTATTTGTGTACAGCTAAAATAAACGATTTACAGCTTGTTAATTAAGCGGGAGATGCTGGTAGGTGTATTTTTAACTCAAATTTCTGAATTGAGAGAGCCAGGCTAGCTGTTTCCCCCTGATTCCAATGTTTTTGCTAAGCTAGGCTAATCGCCTGCTGGCTCTATCTCCGTACTGAACACACAGATATGAGAGTGGTATCCGTCCATTCATCTAACTCTTGGAAGTGTATTTCTCAAAATCTTTTGTTTTTGTTTGTGATTTATGTGAATTCAGTACAAGAACAGGCTGCTTATGTACAATGAATCCCAGAACAGTTATTTTCTTTCTTTTTCTCTCTCTCTTACCCTCCAGCGGGTCTCTGGTCAGCCCCAACTGGCTGATGATGTATCGAGGGATGTCTGCCTTCATCAGTTGTCCCTCCTTGGCGTGGTCCTCTGCTGCCTCCAAGAGATGGTAGAACTCTTCAGGGTTGAACTCCTGTTATTGGAGGAAAAAAGATTGATGTGCCAATATAAACGCACCTTAAAGCTCAGGCTGACATGTCTGAGTATCTGAATATCTGGCATCAGATTAAATTACTCAGAGAATTTACAGCAGACAACATTCAGGAGGGAAAAAAGAAACCACATCAATCAGAGCTAAAGTAATAGATTGAAATCTGGTGAACAAATTATGTAGCACAGCAAAATTATTGTGGATTATTTAACACTCTGAACATATTAAATCACTTTATTTCAGTGCTCAAGTCCATATAATCAGAGATTTAACACCTTTAGATAGGTCTGAAGACCAGCACCAAAACCATGTCCACACTTGCTACCATTGAAGTGTTTGATGTGTTGGATCACAAAAAGAAACATTTGTCCCTTCTTGTGAAATATCTTCTTAAAGAAAAGAGACTAAATTATATCCAGCAGTTTGAATGATGTCACACTGCTGGGAAAGACTCACAGGTAACTGATGACAGGTGAACATCATGATATTATGACAACGATAATGACGGTATAATCATATGGGTCACATATACGCATCATGATATTGAGGAAAATACAACCTTAAAACGGTTAAATATTTTTCAGACAAGCAGGACTCATTCATATTCTGTATTAAGGGTGCAACTAATTATTATTAATTTTTAATCATCCAGTTATTTTCTCACTGTTGATTTGATTTATCGTTTGATCTAAAACATGTTGAAAAATTGTAAAAAAGAGACAGAAAACACAGGAAATATTCACATTTTAGGATTTGAGTCAATATTTGGCAGAAAATAAGCTATTGATTGAGAATCAAAGATATTGCCGATTCATTGTCTTCAAAGCAAATAATCGATTGACCTCCAAATTGTTCAGCTTTAACAGAATCTATTTACTGCACTAATTCTGATGTTATTTATGGGGGTCCACATTTAATACAGTTTCTTTGACATTGTCATCATAAATTTCAATGTTTCCGCTAAGAGTAACAATTTCTCAGTCACGGGGAGCCGACGACTCAACGTTTAACCCGACAAATGTGTGTTTATACAGATTTAACATTTTGGAAAAAGAAACACTGATATCAGATCATTACCTGGAATCAGGAGAGGAAAATGCTTCATGCATCTCTAACTATGATAAGTTTTCAGTTTCAGTTTTAAATATCATAACTAATCAATACTAAAGTGGTAAAAGGCTGAAATTCCAGAAACTAGAACAGATCAGAGTTTCAATATCTACAGAAACAAAACAGCTCTGGCTCAGCATCACGACAAAACTTATCAACTTACCAAACCATCATGATTGCTGCCAATATATTGATAAGATATTGCAAAATAATTTATCAGAGTAGATTACAACCTAGTTTCTTTCCAGTCTTACAGTTGAGTGTTACCATGTTGACTAACAACCTTGTCAGCAGCGTCAAAAGAGTTCATATCTAACAAATAATGACCACTGATGGACTGGACCACATAATACCGACAATGCAAAAGTTATAATAACTAAACTAGGATTTACTTCAACCTGCTGCAAATTCATGACCAAATACTGCAACAGGGCTGTCAAACAAACCCAGTCGGTGTTAATACACCTCCCAACTTTAAATTGCTTTCCCAAAAACATCCTTTTTCTCCAATGAAACAGCCTTTCATGGTATCCTGTGGGATTCAGTTTCATTCCTGTTGGTGGAATAACATTTTGATTAGAAAGCGGAGCCTGGGGCAGCCAGGATCATTTCCTGCCTCCCCTGTTCTCTCATATCTGCTCCCCTCGACCAGAGAGAAAAGAGCGAGAACGGAGAGGGAGCATTAACCTGCCTCCCTGATAGCTTGCTCTCCTCCAGGATAATATTCTTGCAGCTAACAGCCTACGGACTGTGTGACATTTTCACCGAATCAGACTTGGCGACTGACTTGAATGCTAAATGAACTCTACATCCGAGGACAACGTTTTATCTCTGTGTGTCTTCCTCCTGTCTAACCTAAGGGCCGGCCTGACCCTATCGACCTCTTCTGACGGTTGCCTTGACAACGGAAAGATGAGCCGGGGGGAGGGGGGGGAGGGGGGGACCACACCAATGACGAACATGTGAGGCCATCAATCAGTGAGCTGATATGCAGGTATGGCTGAGCCTCCTGTGTATATAAAGAGGCTTGTTACTAATGAGTAAGTTGGGGTGAGTTACGTGCTGCTGTATGTATCAACACGCCAAGGACACGGCTCTGTCTCCCGGCTGATTTCATGTGCACACAGAGTAGTGGAGGTGGAAAGAATATTTTACAGTTTCAAGTTAAGTTGGAAAAACACCCTGAGGCGATGAGAGTACAGGATGTGCAGCACGTCTGAGTGACACAGCTTAAACAAAACCATGAACTCTGCTGCATAATACAGTACGTTCATACATCCACAGCACATCTCATGTATTAAGAATGCTGAAGGTTTACTGGAAACAACTGTACCTTTCTGGTTCTGTGTTTCTACGTCCGCTGGTTTGGATTTAAATGCAGCCACTTGGACTGATTGTTTAATTAAATCTTTTTCACTCCTTTTAGGGTTTAACATCCTGTCTGACATACTGTATATACTCAAGATTCAAGATTCAAGAAACTTTATCGTCTGTCACATAGTAACAGGACTTCCTGTTTGGCACGGCTCAATCACAGACAGGTAGACAGACACAACAATAACAGTGTATAGTGATGATAGCTACATGTACGTACCCTGTTTTATATCTAAATGATGAATCATCCCTAATCCTACCTGTAGAGAGGAGAGTTTTGTTCTCAAGATTAACAGCAGAAAGAAAATGAAATTGAAATATGAAATTGAAATCTCTCCTCTTGGTCTCAGCAGGCATCAGTGGAAGCTGTTCTTTTATAAAGTCTTGGAACTTTTTGTGACCATAAGGTGCTAAAATAAGAACTATTCAAGTTCTTCTGAAGGCTGCTCAAAAGATCAAATTATTACTTTCATCTCTCCTGAATAAACAAGGTGAAGAACAAAGTCTTCAATCGAGCATCTTCAACGGCAACAGCAGGCAGCTGCTTTATGTTCATCTTAAATCTGTGCATATGTGTTTTTCATGTTTGTAATCCTAATAGGGGAATATAACAATAGCTTGATAATACTTCTTTTATAGGTACAGAGTGCTGGCATTGGGTCTGTATTTGTGCTGCTAATTTGCTGCAATTTGGAGGTTTTTCATTTCTATATTGTAAAGCTGTGAGTCAGAGCTGAATACAGATTCCTTGAATAAGCACATTCAGTCCCCTTTATGTCTCTTTGTCCAAACCAAACCACACACACACAAAAAAAAGACTTTTTTCACCCTTAAATAAAGAACAAGTAAAACAAATGCAATGTCAAAGATTCAAAAAGCCTTAACCTTCCCTTTAAATAGTGACAGAGAAGCTTCCAGCTGTGAACCTGTGTTTCATCACTTCAGATTGAATCCATTGTGGACCGCCTGGCCTACTTCTGCTCTGCTAATTCTTTAACGCCATTTCAGCGTGAAGGAGTCGACCCTTCATCTCCATGTGGGAGGACAGAAGTCTCTCCTCACAGATGAAGGAGAACATACTCATTCAGAATTTAAAAGAGCCCCCCCGACAGTCTTGTCACTTGGTTCAATAAACGCTCATTTGGTAAAATCCGTATCAGTGTGTGATGAGAATCTCTGAGTGATTGTAGGAGCCTGGATTTGCTTAACTGTCAAACAAAACAAAGGCCACATAATCACATAGTGATGTTAAACTCACCAAGCACTCGAGGAGCCTGGCTGGACGAGATATGATGATAAAGAGCTTTTTTACCAGCTCAATGACGAAGGTGAGCTCTGAACTCTCTGAGCGCTCATAAGCCTGTTAGAGAAAGACACAGACACACAGATAAAAGTCAGTTTGGACGTTGTAGTGTTCGAGGAGCCTTTACACTCTTGTCCACCTCCACAACTCACATTATGCATCAGCTTCTCCAGGTTCTCCTGCAGTTCGCAGAAGTACACGCTGGTAATGAGGCCCTCACGTGATTTGGTCAGGCAGTCTCTGGACAGCTCCGCTACCTGGTGGTGGATGAAGCTGAGGACCCCATCAGCCAGCGGCAGGACATACTCTGGGGAGTAGTTCTGGATGAACTCCGCCAGCCTCTCCTCCATCTGAGCTGTGGCCTAATTGAGAACAAGATGGCGGTTAACAGTTGAATTATTGTCAAGTTGTCTGACTAGCGTTGAGAAGATAATGAAACATATTGAAAGACTTCAATATGCTGAGTTTAACTCATTAATCAGATGTTTTAGGACTGAATTTCTGATGGGTTACTAACACACTCTGATTCATTCTCTACAGTATGTTAGCCTTTGCTATTTTTCAATCTTGATGCTCACTGAATCTCACTGAATATGCAGATGACATGCAGCTGCATCTTCTTCACATTCACCTCGACTACTTCTTCAGCCGACCGTGTGCCGTCGGTGTCAAATGATACGATGCTACATAATCTGGCCGGTGTGTGTTGCACTTAAGGGTTTTTGATAGAGATTAAATTAGTCATTGCATGAGAATCATATCACCAAAGACAATTTTCATCACGCTGACCCATCTGAACATGTAATGCTTCAGACAGAATAAGACCTTCTGTGGTCATTTAAATCTGTGCACATACAAAACATTGCGTAGAAAAGCAAGTCAGATAATATTTTGGAACATGAAGCAGGCACACGTGGCAGATAATTTAAAGAAAAACACATTATTATCACAATATAAGATACATTAAGCTTCTACAGCACAGTAGCCGACGTCAGGTACGTCATGTTGAGCCATGTTGAGCCTTCATTCACAAACCTGGGAACCGTACAACAGTGTGTGGGATGATTCCTCAACACTGCTTCACAATGCATCACTGTGAATGAGTACACAGGATGATGGTGTGTTTGTGTTTGTGTGAGACGTTTTAGTACATCTGCCTGTACGGAGAAATACACTTCGTCCTTCATACTAACAGTTGGCTCTCTTAGACATTGAGTCATGCAGCCATGTTTTCGTATATAATGCATAGCAACAACTTTATGAGACTTGGTTACAGTTTGATTCTATATCGGCCTTCAGCAGGATATGTGATCTGATTGATTTTGTGCTTGTGACAGATAGGTGGACTCAAGTGTCTCAGACATGGCCAGCATCCAGGGGTTTTCATGCATTGCGGTGTCAACAGTTTACCAAGAATAGTGCGATAAACAAAACGTCACTGACAGCCCTCTGACTAAAAGCTTTCTTTATGTTGGAGGTCAGAGAAGAATGGCAAGTATCAATAAAAGTGAGAAGTATGAAGATAACAGCTCAATACAACAGAACCGTGCATAAAGGAATCTGACTACACATCTAATCACTTGATTTACAGCATCAACTGAAAACTTTTAAAGAGTGGAAAATGTCTAATAAACTCTGGTTTCTGTTGTGCTGTGAGTCAGAATCTGGTATAAAGAAACATAAATCCATTAATCTATCCTGCCTGGTATTTATGAGATGATGATAACATGTCCTTTTATTTGTTGTTTTGAAAAATAATAAGTTGGTTGCATCATTTAAAAGCCACCATCTTAATACAGCATGTGCATGCCTGAGTCTGCTACAGAGATACGTGCATCATGGTACCATCATATCAGGATGCATCCCAGACTATTAAAGTTTAATAGTGTGCACAGTGTCCATTATGGTGGTAGGTAATATTTGCAACATGCAGTATGTATAATGTGCTGCAACAAACATCTTTGGGAACTGTGTGATCCAGATCCCTGTGGACTTTACTGAATCCAGGGTTTGACGAATGTGAGTGATGTGAAAGCAAAAGGGCAACGAGGCGGCTGGTGGCATCGGCCCTATCAGCAGTCACGTAGGCTGCAAAATGACTTGGACAGTTTTTTGTGTTGTTTCTTTTTTACTGACAGGTGTGCTTATGTACAGCTTTTGGAAATATGCACTTGTTCTCCATTTTAAAGGTCTTTCCTCTCTTTTTTCCCCCATTGTTGTGCTTTGGTTTTCATTTAGTTTGTTTGTAGCTGTTCAGCTGTTGTGGTGATTGTGGTTCGATTCTGCAGGTTCATCCTTCAGGACATCAGCATGACATACTGTATATGTATCCCATGATGCCGCCCTAGTGTTGCTGCAGGCGTTGCTCAGATTACTGCAATATTCTGATAGCTGATATTGTCATGCAGGTAGTCAGATCCTCCCAACTGATCCAAAATGCAGCAGCCTGCCTGAACTTGCCCAAACACCCCCTTCAATGCTCCCTGCATTAGCTTCCTGTATCGGGTTACATCAGATTCAAATCCCTGATGCTACCCTACAAAGCCAAGGCTATACTGGTACCTGTGTACTTGCCAGGCTCTGGTGGAACCTTTTTATTGTAGCAGGAAATACTCTATCTGATCTACTGCTCGCTGTGTCGACAATAGTCTCTGTTCTTGCACTGCGGTGGTAGATGGAGCTCCCAGTGGAGATCAGAACTGCAGGAAACTGCACACTTTCCAACACAAACCTCAGACACTTCTCTTCAAAGTATCTGAACTGTCCTCATGATCCCAGCGAGCTCAGCAGCTCAAGACCAAATAAATATTTTGTTTTTCCTCTTGTTTTGAAATATTATTCTGCTGCTACTACAAATCTACTGAATGACGACTTAACACATGATTTAAGGATTCTTTTCAACCATCAAGGTGCTTATTATTTATTTTATTCTTTCACTCCAGTGTTCCCAGTGTTACCAGTAAGATCTACACAGAGTGTTTCCTGCAAGTGGACTAATTTGATGAAGACTAAAAAGAGTGAGATAGGGGGATAGCTGACACGATGATCTGGCAACACGCTGTACTACAATGTCAGCGAGCTGCAGCGCTGCCAATCCTGGTAGAGCCTGAAGGTTGATGAACGACGGCGGTTTGAAGCGGTTAGTCATAGATATTAAATGCTTCAAACGCTGAAGAATGCCACGATATGTCGTGATGAACGTGTCATATGATACTAGTCCTGTTTTAGGCAAGTTATATAAGCAAACAGAGACTGAATACATAACTTGGATGAGAGAGTCTACCAAATGTTTTAACATGCAAATGAAAATGTAATTCAGTGTAGCAGGGTGAAGCCACTGACTGTATCCATAATGTTTGTGTTTGTATTTTAATGTGCATGCAGAGGTGCAGTTTACACTGTTGTGTTATTTTTGTGTGACGCTGACCTTGGGGAAGCGATCCTTGTAGACATGGTTCATCATCACTATTTCATTGTCATAGCAGGATGGAGAGCGCCCCGGGCTGAGGAGAGACAAACACACAGCGCAGGAGTGTAATAAACAACACTGACTGAGAAAATCAAAGAAGGCAGGATAGAGTGAGGTGAGGCAGCCGCTGAGACAGAAAGCGAGGGAGATGCAATTCTGTATTTTTCACTTGAATGAAGGAATAATTCACTGCTTCCACACATGTCCGTCCTGTCTGTATTTTATGCTAATGGGCCGCTCAGATATTCAGTACTCTTGGCTCATCTAATGGCTCCGGTGTGTTTCTTGCATGGCGTGCCACACTAATCCATCAGGAGCATGGTATAGACGTCAGAAAGAAGCATGAACACATGAGGAGTCACACGTACGCTTTCATACACGCACACACATGCTCAAATAAGGTAAACGCAAAGACCGAAAACATCTGTAATACTTCTATTTCACATCATCTAATACTCTGAATACTGAAATGGACATTCACAAAGGGGAAACATATTATAAAAGACATCTTGAGGGGAAACAAATGACTGTTTAGCTCCATAGAATGATGTGATAATGAGACAAAGTACACAATAGAGGCCATTCTGTACACTGAAGCCACAAGATAGAATATTATCTAGGCCAACAACTGCTGAGGAGCTTAATATGAAAACTGAATAAGTAGTGACGTGTTGTATGTAGTTAGGGCATGTTGCATCCAGAGGGAAGGCTATAATAGGTGTGGTTGGAGGGAGCGTACACCAGAGACTCCTGCTAATAGACAAACTGCTGCACTCTGGAGAGGCACAAAGCACCGCAGGCTGGACTGATACTGACATAATAACATAGTGGAAAGTAACATTTACTCACGTCAAGGACTACAATTCTACTTTATGATTCTACTTCACTAAATTGTATTTTTTACAACTCTAATACATTTTATCTGACAATTACAGTTACTTGTTAGTTAATTTTACACACAAAACATATCATTAGCTTTTAAAATATAATGCTACAGATTTAACAACCCAGTCGTACATCATATCAGTTAAAGGATAAGTCAGGTGTTATTCTTTATTTTTCTTATTGTTAACAAATCTAATAAGAAGAAGAGCAAAACCAACCATATAATAGTCTACCACTCAATGCTTTACAACTACACTACTCTGTGTTTGGCACTCAGCCCATTTGTCTCTTCTAAAGATGTAAATCTTTTTAAAAAATGTATCCATAGTGTCATTGTTTAAAAAAGGCTCCATCATTTCTTAGAACGGCTCGGCGAATAGTGATGTTTTTTCTATTTTCAGCTGCAGACTAATACAGATTTGGTGCGCTAGTTTGTATCCATAGCAGCAGGACAATGTATGTGGGATTTACTAAAATAAACTTAAGTGCTCATGGTGATAAAGGAACATGTTTCCAAGTACAGCTGAGTGGATCATTGATGTGTTTTAATAGCTTTTGGACAACAGTGGATCTCTATGGCACAGAGAATAAAACTATATCAGGCTTTGGGTTCACCAGACAATATCAGTTGGATCAGTTCATCGCTGGTTTTGGTCTTTTCATAGAATTTGGTTGCAATAATACAGAATTTACAGACTTCTCCTTTAATTAGTAGCTTACACTACTACACTAGTGGCTCCACATTGATCATCACTACAACAATGAAGGATTGTCGGATCGCAGCGCGCAGATGATGCCAAACCAAGTTATATGTACATGAAAAAAAAATATATATATAATAAAGCAATTCGGACGGATAGTTTTATTTTTCTAAACTGATACACACTAACAAAAGCAGCCCCAGAGTGCTCTTTAACACCATCGATCACCTCGTTAACCCTGTTACAGACCAAAGCAACCGGCTTATTGCTTCTAAATGTGATGACAGACACCTTCAGGTTGAGTATCTGTCAATGAGACTCCTTTTTTAAAAACGTTTTTAATTCAGTGTCTGAGGAGGTGCTAGCAATTTTGAATCACTCTAATTAGTGAGGTTTATTCCACACAGCGTTCAAGACGGCACTTGTGAAGCTTCTTGATTTGTCATTACCGAGTAACTACAGACAAATCTCCAATCTTCCATTTTTAAGCAACATTTTAGAGAAACTGGCGTTCATACAAATACACAATTACATTAACTCAATAAATTGGAAATGTTTTAATGTGGTTTTCAGGTTAATCATATCACTGAGACAGCCTTAGTGGAAGTAGTTGATGATATCAGGATACATTTAGATGCCAATAAACCTTCAGTGTTGGTACTAAATGATCTGAGCGCTGCTTTTCATACAACTGGTGATCATTTCTTCAAAACCTCTCAAATAACCTGTGGAGTTCCCCAAGGATCAATTTTAAGGTCACCTATCTTTTATCGATATATGTTACCCCTTGATGATGTCATCAGGAGACACAGCATCTCTCTCTATAGTTATGCTGATGACACACAGCTTTATGTGGCCGTGTCTCCTGATGACACCGGACCAACTGATTCTTTTTTTTAGATAGATATTAATGTCTGGATGTCACAAAACTTCTTACAGCTCAACCAGGATAAAACTGAAATTCTAGTTATAGGTTCAAAGGCTCAGAGAGAGAATCTGGTCACGACATTAAATTCCCCTGGACTCATCCTGAGCCGCCAAGCAAGAAACCAGATCTGAGTCAAAGGCCACACCTTTGACTCAGATCTGAACTTTAAGGCTCATGTGGGGTTTGTCACCAAATCTGCTTTTTATTATCTCAAAAACATTGCTAACGTGCGACTATTTCTCTCTATGAGTGACACAGAGAGACTAACGCTGCATTCACACCAAATCAGGCGGTGCGGCGAAAACGCCAGTCGTCCTATTCATCTGAACGGGGGTAGTGCGGCCGGAACGACAGAGTTACAAGGGGTAACGATTGAAATATTCCCCTATGAAATGGGACAAGAGACTAAAGACGTTACTAGGACGAGGGGAGGACATTTCTCTTTGCTTGGTAACGTTAGTAAAGTTAGACTTCGCTGTCGGCTTCCCGACTCATTTTAAAAAAAAGACGAGAGAAAAAGAGAGAGAGCAGCTGTAGTCGAGCGAGCTAGAGAGTGAATGAAGAGAGGGAGCGAGAAAGCCGGTGAATCAGATCAATAAAACGTTATTTTCTGGTTGTTTCACAGCGGTTACGTTCTAGAGCATAAATAAACCCGCACACCTCCGCTCGACCCTGCGGTCCTTCTAAAGGACTTTGTCATAGTTTAGTTGTGGTACTTTTACTGAAAGGATCTGAATATTTCTTCCACTGTTTACTGACATACTGTATATTGGTAGTTTTTAGTTTTTTAAATGTTTCTGAAAATGTAATTTTTCCTTATTTCTTTATTCAATTTGGGTAAATTTGTCTGCATGTGTTTATTTTTCTTTTTCATTTTCTCCTTGTAACGTAGGTTGTAATCTCTGTTTTTTAATAAATGCTATATAAATAAACTTTATTATTATTATT